>NC_133621.1:252737193-252877193 GCF_048593235.1 Sminthopsis crassicaudata
TATCTATGAATAGCTCCTAGAAGAAAGTACAGGATATTCATGGGTAGTTATTTGAAAGCTAAATTAGACAACTTATGGAATATGATTCTTCCCCAAGATTATTTTTGATAACTATCACATGTGATGCCAAATGAGAAGACAGAAAGTGCCAACAATGCTTTATATTATGTTGAGATGTACATGTCATAATGGTGGATGTAATTTACATTGCTGCACAGAAATAATTGATAAACTTTGTGTTAGCCACAGAAGCTGGATTGAAGGGAAGGTCTTTTTGTATTCAGTGCATTTACTTATAGGATTAAGCAAGACCAGGTAAGTTTTGGTTTTCCCACCATCAACCTAGAGTAGAATGAGTACTTCAATCTTTTGGAGTTACCTTTAATAAAGAAATTAAAGTATTAAACTTTCTTCATTTTGCAACGTAGCTTTTTCCACTCAAAGTTTACTTGCTTGTTAGGGGGAAAAAAGGGTATCCTGTCATTTTTTAATTTTTGAATTAGGTTTGGAAAACTTTTTGCTAACTTATCCAAAGAGCTAGCAAATAGTGCAAGAGGAATTATATTGTCTTTAATATGAATTTTGGATTCTAGCAAACTATGTCAAATGAGATAATGTAAATAAATTGCTCTGCATATTGTAAAGCACTATGTGTAATTTAGTTAAAACTCTTAAGTTATCTAGTAATCTTTGTAATTGTAGACTTAGGTTCTAAACTCTTGAGAATGAACTTGTAGTACCTTTTACAATGGTTTCAAGGATCAAAGAGGACAGCTAGTATAAAATCTCATTTCAGAGATGGAAAACTAAAGTCTAAGTGACTTGCCTAATGCCATACAGCTGATGATAAATCCAGGATTAGAGCATAGGTCCTCTAAATCCAAATCTAATCACCATTTGACAGTACTTGTCAATTATGTGGTTGTTTTATAATAAAAAGACTGCACAATTTTGTAATCAAAGGCTTTATCTTCAAGTAATGGTAGCTCTACTTTTAGCTTCTTGCTACTGGGGTCATTAGCTAGACAACCTGATTTCTGTGGACCTCAGTTTCCTAATCTTTAAAATTTGTAGATTAGACAACATGATCTCCAGAACTCTTCCTAGCTATCATTCTTATTTTTTTTTAAGTTTCATTGAGTTTTTTTAAATTGTAATTTAACATATAAATTACATATGTACATAATAAAATACTTGTATCAGTGGAAAAGACGAGCAAAAACTAAAAATATGGCAAATACATTTGAAATTAGAGGCATTCTTTTATACTGTATCTCCTTCTAATTTTGAGGTGGTTTTCTTACAGTTATATTTTTCTTTCTCCCATCCTCTAGCCATTAGAAAATAAAAAAGAACAAATTTCCTGTAACAAACATTAAAACAAAATAAATTCCTTTAGATATAATATATGCATGTTGTTGTTCAGCCATTCAGGTATGTCTGATTCTTCATGACTGTTTATGGCATTTTCTTGGTAAACATAGTGGAGTAGTTTAACATTTCCTTCTCCAAATGTATACTTATATACATTTACTTTTGAATTATATTATATCTTTATATATGTATATATACATATACATATACATACATCTCTATTTCTTTCTCTGTCTCTGTTTCCACTTATTTCTCTGTCTCTGTCTCTCTTTGCCTCTGTTTCTCTCTCTCTTTTTAAATGCTTAGTAATGTTTGATGCTCTTAATGTGATCTTTTGTGATGTCCTGAGCTGTTAGTGCATCTGTTATTTCTATAATTGTTATTTCTATAGTTACATTTATATTGCATGTATGTGATGTTGTCTAGCCTAATAGACTGTAAGTTTCTTCAAAGTATTGTTTTATTTTTTTATCAGCAGTTCTTGGCTCAGTGCTTGGAAATCAATTGATCAGTTAGTATTTAATAAATGTCTTTTACATGCCATCTTTGTTTAGGAAATAGACAAAAGTAAAATTATCCCCTTTCCAAAGGAGTAAGATTCTAAAGTGGGAGAGAAAATGGACACATACAATAAAGAAGATGTGAAATTATCTATCTTGAGATTGGTAGGAAGATACTAATAGATAGAAGGTCTCATGCAGAAAGTAAGGCTTGAATGAAATTTGGAATTCTGAGATTCATATTTGCTGGGAAAGGTGATCTTTTAGGCATAGACAGTGCAAAAACATGGTGATGGAAAAAAGAAAGTGGTGATTGGGCAATAAAATCATATATAAATAGAGTGTTTCCAATAAATAAGGAGAAGATGGTATAGGTTTTCAGCAATTTTTATTGTTAGAAGAGTTTGTTTGAAATAGTAGGGAATCACTTTTGCTCATGTAGTTTATATAGACAAATGTTTTAAGAAAATCTTTTTGACCCTGAATAGAGGATGAGAAAAGGAAAATTTGAATAGAGATATTTGGGAAAATAGAAATAATTAGAAGTGGTTTTCTAGTAGTCTAGGTGAGAAGCAATGAGGGCAAAAACTCAGGTGGTGACTATGAGTTCAGAGACAGGTAAATGAGAACAAGGAGTCATGGATGAAACCAACTTTGCATAACTGGATGACTATGCCTTAGGGTAAATGGGAAAATAATAATTGCCTTTCAGGCATTTATTAGGATCAAATTAGATATTTGTAAAGAAGGTAGCATTATGACTGACACACAGCAAGCATTTAATAGGCTTCTTTCCTTCTTCCCTTCTCTCCTTTCCTTACTTGTCTTCATCCTATCTTTCACCTACTGTCTTAACAATAAGAAGCTCTAGGACTGGAAAATGATATGACTCATAGATTAACAAAATATCATTGGTTTTGATTTTAGAGAGTGGACTGATACTCTGAGAAATTACAAGAATTTTTCCACTTATACAGCTATTGGATGTTAGAGGCAATATTCATTCCCAGATCTTCTTAATTCTATGGTCAATATATTGGTATATAATTCCACCAATCTGCTGTTCTTGTAGGATATTAAGTACAGCATTCCTAAGAAAATAACGATTTTCAGGCATTGACACTTAATTTTACATCATTGTAATGGTGGTTATGAAAACAACTATGTAAGAACTGGGAAGTAAAATTGCAAGTCAAATTTCAACCATTATTATTAGCTGCTATGAAATAGAATTGAGAATTGAAAAATGACAAGCAATATTGGGGAATGTGATGTGACTTTAATTTATCTATAATCTATAATAGAAAAATATCTTCCATCAAAACAAACAAACAAAAACTTTGAAGGATTAGTTCAAACAAAAAAATTATATTTTTGCTATGATAACAAATAGGCAATTATTACAGTGTTCATAAATACATTGAGACTTTAATTGGGTAAATTTTGATCAAAACTTCTTTTTATTTAACAAATGGAAAGAATTAAAAAAAACCTCACTTCCAAAATTTAATGAATGTTAAATATCATTAACGTAACATTTATTAAATCTTCTAGCCAATGTTGTTTTAAAGTATGTCTACAGGAGAAAATAATAAGAATGGAATTTGAATGTCTACTTTAAGAGGGGAAAAAAAAAGCCTCATAGACATATGATTGATTTTTAAGCCAAAGTTTTTATTGCCAACTTCTTGCTGTCTCTAAAAATTGAATAGTATTTCACTAATAACTATATTGCATCTGAAATGGAATTTATACAGAGAATGTATAGACAAAGTAGTATTTATAAATACTTGTATATGGTATTGCTGTTCAGAAATAAGTTAGTCAAGTCAGTAAATGAATAAGTTTTAGATGAAAAAACAAAACAAAACAAAGCAAAACTGCTTTCCAGAAGCTTACATTTTATCCAGAGAAATAATGGACACACACACACACACACACACACACACACACAAACCCAAAGTATGAGGTATTTGAGAAAAGCCAAATATGTGTGTGTGTGTGTGTGTGTGTGTGTGTGTGTGTGTACATATATATAAAAAAAAAAAAAATCATGGAAAGTGTCATATAAAACATGACCCTAAAAACTGAGCTTTGAAGAAAACTAGTGATTCAAAGAGACTGGGATGTGTAGGGACTTCAATTTGGCAAATGATTGGATATGGATAGTGAAGGATAGAAAAAAGTAGTGACTGAAGTGGTAAAATGGTCCCCAGGAGTGGAAAACGATGGATTTGGGAGAACATAATTGTAAAATAATATTATATGAAAGTTCATAATATGAAATAATCCTGACGAGATATTCATTATAGTTATTAAGGTTTGGCTGGTTGTTTTGTCTTTTTTTTTTTTTTTTTTTTTTTTTCTTTTGTTCTTAAAGAGGATCAAAATGACATCACTATGTTAGAACCAAGTTACAGTGTCAAACTGTGACTGATCAGACCAATATGAGCTTAGGAATGCTCTGCCACAGGTTGGACACAGATAGTCTCAACATTTGGGGTGGCTTTTCTAACTTTTCATAGCTCACATTCCTTCTGAGGTAATTCAGTTCTGCTTGGCTCATAGAGCACAGTACCTTCTCTGATGAGGACAAGTCATGTTGAGTAGTCCTGTGTCAGGGTCTCCTATATCATACAGCAAATGCTAAATTTTTTAAGAGAGATCTTGAGAGTGTTCTTGTATTTTTTGGGGGGGAGTCATCCTGTGAGTGTCTGCCCTATGAGTTCTCCATAAAATAAATCTTTTTGACAAGCATACATTTGACATTCAATCAATGTGACCAACCCAATAGAGGAAGAAACCATTACAGAAAAGATACCAAAAACTGGGAGTATGTCATTGACTGATGGGCAAAATCTATGGAGAAATTTAGCAGACTAACCTCTTCCCCCAAAAGAAAAAAGGGTTTGCAGGAAAGGGGATTATACCACTGATTGGCAAGCTAATACTAAAAAGAATTTAACACCCTAAAAGAGTTAGGAATAAAGACATCATGAACTGGAAGTAGCCCATGGTGGGCTAGTTCACAAGTAACCTGGTGGAAGAAGCTATTGAAGGGAAGAGGCTATGGGGTGGAGAATACTTCATAACAGACTAATCTAGGGAAATATAACTTCAGGGATTTTATATCATAACTTGATTTTCTGATTGGATATGTAAAGGTGGGGTTTCTAGATGGTACCTCCTCACCTAAAGTGGGACTATAATTGAACTATGCATTTGAACAAAAGATCTATTTAAGAACAAAAATCTCTTTTAAGACTGAAATGATCCCATCAGTGCCTTTTCCTGTTTGCCTCAGGGAATATTATAATCTTATCAGTGCTTCCAACTTTCTCTGCTAATGCTCACCTACCTATCAGGAACTCATCAGAGATTAAAATTGCAAACCTAAGTGATTGGGAAAACGAAGAGGAGTGAATTTGAGGGGGAAAAATCATTTTCTATAAGATTGAGATGCCTATCCAATGGTAAATGCCCAACAGGAAATTGGTGATTGGAATTAGATCTTAGTTAAGGACACAGGCTAAATATTTATACCACGGAGTGACTTACATAGAGATGACAACTGAACCCATGGACCTGGATGAGATTTCAAAGAAAGAGTACTGGCAGAGAAATGAAAGGTATAGGATAGTTCCTTAGGGTACATTTGGTATTAAGGGATAAAAGACAGATATAGCAAAGGAAATGAAAAAAAGGAGCAAGACATGTAGATAATCAAGAGGTAGTAATGCATGAAAGAAAATAGAACGGAAATCCTGGAAATCTCCATAGGCTCCCTGTCACCTACAAGGTAAAATTCCTTTTCCCTTGTTTAACTTTTCAAGTCTTTCTACAAAGTAGTCTCACCCTAACTTTCTAGTCTTCAGTTAAATTGAAGAGGGGCCCCAGAACTCTGAAAATCCTTGAAGGAGAAAATCTCCTTCAACTCTGCCTCAATAAGGGACACTGCCCTAAGTCTTTTTCCTTTAAATGAATTTAAGTTTTGACTGCTTGAGGTGGGGAATGAAGAAGGAACTCCAAAACTCTGAAAGTCCTTAAAGGAGAAAACTTCCTTCCACTCTGCCTAGGTGAGGGGATTCCACCCCAAGCACAAACAGTTTCATCTTTATTATCTTGGTGGGGTTGACTCAGCCCTGAAACTCATTGAATCCAATTCAAATTCTATCCCTAGCTGAAACCCAGTGAGGAGCCCATTTGGGACTCCACCCACGAACCCCCTTCAGCTTGTAGCCAAAGCCCCCTATCATAAAAGACCCAAACTAAAATCCTCTCTTTGCAGAGGTTCCAAACTTGCCAGCACTGTGCTTGGCACCCCAAGGAGCACTGAAATACTGTTTCCAGTGCCCTCTTTTCTTTACTCTCACCTATTTCCTTAACTAGAACCTTACTTCCTATCCAAATAATAAACCTCTTTTATCAATCTACATTTTCAGTCTGTAAATTCCTTTACAGAGGATCTTGCATCACCACCAGACCTTATTTAACTCCCTGACCATCAGAAACCCTAATTTCATTTGGGTACCCAAATCTAAGGGCCATCCTCATTATACTGATCTATATCTTGCTACTGGACTTAGATAATTCAGGAAGAGGACATGAGACAAGTCATTTTACAATCTTCCTTCATTCCCTCCAATTCCATCCAAATCCATGGCACCTCCCTGATGTCAAAGTTCTCTTGGAGAACAAAGGTCAGAGAACAACTTCTGTAACCCAGTTAGAACTGATCAGCTGGGAACCATATCTCATTCCATATGTACTCTCAGTTTTGTAATAATTTTGTAATGATTCTACATTATACTTTCCCTTAACTCTAATCTTGTAAAAGAATAATCTGTTTACGAAATGTGTGTTGAATATTAGTTTCTTAAAATTCTTTTATTGCACAGTAAATAAGGCTTTATTACCTAACTACTAAATGAAGATTTTAATATATTTATGCAATATCCATTTTCAGCAATATACCTTTTAATATTGACCATGGTACTTACTGATGCAGTTTGAATGGTCTCAATTCCTGGTGGTCAAGAGGTTAATGGCAATAAGAGAGTTGTTAAATATTCCCTTTAAATTGGCCGCAGGTTTAGGAGTGAAAGAATTAACTCATTCCTGAATTATTAGTTGCAAAATGAAAGTTTATTTTTGGCTAGAAATCAGTTTCTAGTAGAAATGGAGTTTTGGTGCTGAGAGTGCTCAAGTGGACAGGGTCTTAGCAAAGTGCATGAGACATCTGCAAAGACCTTAGTTGAGGGAAGCTGTTTTATTGGGTATCTTGATGAGGGCTGGGATAGCCTGAGCTGTTCAGATTAGGATTCCTCAATTGAATTAGAATTTAGAATTTCTATGGGAGTTGATTAGCCCCTGAATAGTATTGCTTCTCTTATTCAGGGAGGATAGAGCTATGTCTCCTTGGAGCCTGGGAAATCCTGCTCTTTGAGATTAGAAAAGAGGACATAATCTCTGAGAGTGATAATCTTAAAGGGAACAGCTCCCCTTCCCCTTCAGTACCACATCACTTTTGGAAATTTTCCTTTGATTGGATATTTGAATGGATATTGTAATGACAAAAGATAACAACTGACATTTATGTTATTTGAGTTTTGAAAAGAATTTTTAAAATATTTATAATAACTTTTATTTTCAAAATACATACAAAGATAGTTTTCAACATTCATCCTTGCAAAACTTTGTATCCCAGATTCTTCCTTTCTTCTCCTCACTCCCCTCCCCTAGTAGACAACTGAGCAATTCTTCCATACATATTTCTACATTTCTCATGCTGCATAAGAAAAATCAGATCAAAAAGTAAAGAAAATGAGGGGGGAAAAGCAAGCAAACAGCAACCAAAAAGATGAAAATACTATGTTATGATTCACATTCAGTTCTCATAGTCCTCTTTCTGGATGCAGCTGGCTCTCTCTATCACAAGTCTATTGGAATTGGCCTGAATCACTTCATTGTTCAAAAGAGCCACTTCCATTAGAGGTGATCATCACATAATCTTGTGTTTGCTGTGTTCAATGTTCTCTTGGTTTTACTCACTTCATTAAGCATTACTTCATTTAAGTCTCTCCAGGTCTTTCTGAAATCATCCTGCTGATTGTTTCTTAAAGAACAATAATATTCCATAATATTCATATAGCATAACATATTCAACCATTCCCCAACTGTTGGGTGTACATTCAGTTTCCATTTCCTTGCCACTACAAAAAGGGCTGCTACAAACATTTTTGCTATCTCTTTGGAATTCAGGCCCAATATTTAAATTTAAATATATTATTTCATTTAGTTGTTCTAGAAATCCTGAGCATTAGGTACAATAGGTATTATTGTCTCATTTACAGATAAGAAAACTGAGGTTTGGAGAACTTAAGGGACAATGCTTATTATCACATACTTAGCAGAGGCCAGAGTCTGAATTCAAGCTGACTCTAAACCAAATATTCTGTATGTCCAACCTCTGCAAATTAAAAAGTGAACCATTTAATATTTATGATTTATTTGATATAATCCTATTGTTAAAAGTCAATAAAAATGAAACATATTGTGTGGAAATTGGGGCCATTTAATACATTATGTATAGGATTGCTTCATTCATATCTTCAAAAAGGAAAATAGTTTCTAAGATATGGATGTGAAGAGAAAATTATTTTGCAATTCTTTTTCTTATCTCTTTCCTCAGTTATTTTCTTCTCTTTCATCCTTAGAACCAATGCCACAAATAAAGATTAGATTGTGATGATTTCCAGTTCTGAGCATTTTTATGATAAAAGTGATTGTCTTATAGCTTGGAAGGAGTTAATTCTACCAACTTAGTTTTAGAAAGTCTATTAACTTTCTCTTGGACTCTCACAAAAATGCCATTTAAAAAATAGGTGACAGAGGTTCTTAATGCCATAAGATTACTTTACACTAAATTACTTTAGATGTTTACAGCAATAGTATTCTGACTCACTTTTATAAAAGGCACACACTTGCTATGAAAAATGCCATAGGAACAGCAATACTGTCAAGGAACCATAATTTAATTTTAGTAAAGGAGATTTTCAAATATGCAACACAGCTCTTCATGACTGTTTCTATCTCTTTCTTGGTCTATTTTTGTCCTCCCTCCTTGTTTCTGGATCTGTTTTTCTATCATATTCTTTCTCTGTCTATCTTTCTCGGGCTTTTGTCTTCTCTATCGATTTGTTTCTGTTCTTACTTCTCTGTCTTCCTCTTCTCCTCACTTTTTCCTCTCTCTCTCTCCACAGTGTTTTTCTTTAAATGTTTTCCCTTATTGTTATTTTAGCTAAAATAGAAAAGTTAGAAAACAGTGTAGTACTTCTCTCTCCTTAAACCTTGCTTTAATTTTTCCCTGTCCTTTGGTGCAGTTTGTGAATGCCAGGGAGTCTCAAAGGATGTAGAATTTGCTGGTTAATTGCTAAGGGAATTAGAGCAATGAATGCAAATCCCTGAAGAGTATATCTTGCTTTAGGCACTGAGAAAAGATCCAAAGCAAACCCCAAGTGTAGTTGGTTCTATTTAAACTGACAGAGAGCCCATGTTTATTTGAACAGAAGCATCATCAAAGACTACATATATGCATGAGAATCTGCTAAGCACCATAGAATGGCCTTTAAAGAATCATTAATTTTAAAAAAAAATGTTTAAATGCCAAATTATGCATCACTCCCTTTTTTGAATAGTCCCTATAAAATGATTTGATCTTTTTTATGAAGAACTGATGTTTTATGTTTATTTTCCTGCTATATTAACTCAGTAGTTTGTTTTCCATGAATAAAAAACATATAGCATTCTGGTAAATTCATCCTAGGATAAAAACAAAACAAAACAAAACAAAACAAAACAAAACAAACAAAAAAAAGGTCCCTCTGTTCAGAACTCTTATGGAGATTTAAAAAATATTCTTCAGGGTATAGTTAATGAAAACAGATGAGTAATTCATCTGTCTTCTATCAGATTTTATTCATTAGTTTCTATTTTTAAAATTCTTTATGTTTATATGAAGATCAATCTAAACAGCTCAGATTTGTTTGCTGTTTTAATTTAATCAATGTCAACATAAATATAGACATAGTATTCATTTCCACAAAGTTTTTATCAGAATTTTTTATTCATTCTTATTTTTCTTCACATATGCATAATATATGTAATCATTCTCCTAATTCATATTTGTTATGATTTTACCATCTAACCTTTTAATTTAAAAAGTGAAGCTGATCCTCATAATATTTTAATAGAATTGTCTCATAGTTTTTATATCAAAATTTATCAAGATACAAAATAATATCTTTTAAATTAATTTTAATGGATGAATATAAAAAAGTTAAATATGAAGAATTTAGATGAGAATGGAATGATTTATATAGATTATGTAAAATAAACAAAGTAGAACCAGGAAAATGACACAATAATTTCAAAACTATAATTGGAAAGAACTACTAAAATTATGAATCTATATTTTTTGTAATGAAAATTGTCGTACTTAGAAGAAAAGACATGGAAATCTGGTTTCTTCTTTTCTTTGCAATTATGGCAGATCATTGTTATGAAATATTGCCTATGCAATTGATAAATTTCTAAGTTTTGATCAGCTATCTTTTTGTTTCTCTCTTTTTTAAAATTCTTTTTTATAAGAAAATCCATTAGGGGAAGGGTTATTGAGGGTCGGATTTGGAAATGAAGAATTTGTTAAAATCAATAAAAATTAAATAAAAATAGGAAGTCAAGGAAAATAACTCAAAGATTTGTTGCAAGGCTTTTGTGAAGGAATGATGAAAGGAAAGAAGAACTTTTAAATGACTAATTTATGTCAGACATCATGCAAAGCACTTGACAAATACTATTTAATTTCATCCTTATAATATCTCTGTGTTTTATTACCACAATTTACAGATAAAAAAACTGAGCTGTACAGAAAGTAAGTGGTTGACTCTGGGTTACATAGCTAGTCATTGTCAGAGGCCAAATTTGAATAGTTTCTTCCTCACTCTAGGTAGAGTGATCAATCCCTTGTGCCACTTTGTTTATATTTGTCTAAATTATGTATGGAAGGGCAAGTAGGTGGTACCTTGAAAAGAATCCCTTGTCTGGAATCTGAAAGACTCATCTTTCTGAATTCAAATCTCGTCTCAGACACTTACTAGCTTTGTGACCCTCAGAAGTCATTTAATCCTGTTTGCTTTAGTTTTATCATATGTAAAATGATATAGAGAAGGAAATGAAAAACCATTCCACTATTTTTGCCAAAAAAACCATAAATAGGGTCACAATACACATAATTGAAAACAACCGAGCAACAGGAATAAAAAAGAATCAAAAGTATTTTCCAAGTTATAAATTCTCGTGTAAATAATTATTTTATATAAATGTTAGTAATTTCCTGTATTTTTATTTTTATTTTTTTTTTGCTGAGGCTATTGGAGTTAAGTGACTTCCCCAAGGTCACACAGCTAATAAGTGTTAAGTGTCTGAGGCTAGATTTGAAACTCAGATTCTCCTGACTTCAGGGCTGGAGCTCTATACACTGTACTACCTAGCTGCCTCAATTTCTTGTTTTCTTTTCCAAGTTTTAGTATCAGCTAAATATCTGATTATATCAGATTCAGTCTCACAAAACTATGTTCATCTTGTTATTCTCCTAATTACCATTGGTTTTGGACTTTGTTCTAAAAGTCAATCTTATATGGCAATTAAAAGAGAACTAATCTGACAGTATCTTCTACCTCAGCAATATATCATTTTCACTATGTCAAGATGTAATGTTTCATTTGTGTGTATATATGGTTTTGCTAAATGTGTATTATAGATAACACCTTCTGTTTCTTTTTTTGAAGAAAATATGATATGTGAGAAAAGAATTTTATTTTTATAATTATAATATCATTTCATAAGTATAAAAATACAATTATTTGAACTCTTCAGAGTCCTAATTCTGAACCACATTTTCCTCTTTTACCTTTTTTGAGTATTTCCGGGGACTTAACTAAAACATTGTTTCTTTTTATAATGCATTTTTGATTCATATATAAAAATAATAGATGTTGACTAGATGACCTTTTAACTCTAAATTTCAAAAATTATTTTTATAATAATAGCTTTTTCCCAAAAATATATACAAAGATAGTTTTCAACATTCAGCTCTGCAAAACCCTGTGTTTCAAATCTTCCTCTTCCCTTCCCAAAGAGCAAGCAATTGAATATAGGTTAAATATGTGCAGTTCTTCTGAACATATTTCCACATTTATCATGCTGTTTAAGAAAAAACAGATGAAGAGAGGGAAAATGAAAAAAAAAAAAGCAAAAAAAAACAACAACAAAGATGAAAATACTATGCATGATCCACATTCAGTCTCCATAGTTCTCTCTCTGAATGCAGATGGGACTTTGTAGCACAAGTCTATTGGAATTGTCTTGAATCACCTCGTTGTTGAAAACAGACAAGTCCATTACCACTGATTATCACATAATCTTCTTGTTGCTGTGTACAGTACCTCTCACTTCACTTAGTATCAGTTCAGGTAACCCTCTTTTATTCTGGTTACTTTTCTCTATTCCTATCATTGCACTGAAAATTAAGGTATGTGTTGATTTAGTTTGGTGGCTGTCATATTCTTTATTTAGTCTATTGTAGAAGTTATTTGTACATTGACTACTGTTATTTTCTTCTTACTGTTTTGCTTCTATAAATGAAAATATTTCAACATCAAGTGACCAAGAGTCCTTTGAAATTATATTTATTATTTTTTCTGAATGAATTACAAAAGTGACTGACAGTTTCTTTGTTTTTTTCCTAAAAACATTTTTCAATTTAGGCAAGTGTTTATATCTTTTATCTATGTGTGTACATATATGTGTGAAAATGTATTATGTTATATGCATATATAGATGTATATGTGTATATAAACATGTGTGTATATGCCATATATTTTTATTTTATTCTTCCCTTTTTTACTGTCATCCCCCAGTCTTAGATATAGCTAAACATATATATATATATATATACATATATATAGCTAAGATGTAAATATAGCATGAGACATAAATGCGTGTGTGTCTGTATATAAAATCATTCTATACATACTTCTTTTTATGAATTCTTTCTTGGCTTATGGATAATATCTTACTTCATAAGTCCTCTGTAGTTATATTGGCTATTTATGATAGTAAAAATGACTTAGTCACTCAACTTGTTTTAATTATTGTTATTGTATACATTATCTTGGTTTTATTCATTTTGCTTTTCTTTTTGTCATAGAAGTCTAACCATTTTTTTAAAAGCTTATCAAACTTATCATTTCTTATAGACCGATAATCAATTCTAATTAGATTCAATTATACAATTATATTCAATTATAATCATATACCAAAACTTGTTTAGCCATTTCTCATTGAACATCACCTTAATTTCCAGTTCTTTGCAAAAGAAGATAGAATTGTTGTAAATATCAATATCATAAGATTATAAATCAACAACAGGAGAACACTTAAGATGTAGTTTATTCCACTGTCCCTAATTTTGTAATTCAGGACATGGAATTACTGAATATTGAGACTTACTGAATATCTCACATTTAGTAAATGTCTGTCTGAGACAAATTTTAAACTCTTGTTGTCCAAATTCTAAGTCAACTACTATACCTCTATTATGCTATGGTTCCTACAGAGGTTTTCATTGCTGGTAAATCAGCATATCTCAGGAAATATTTTTACTTATAGATGATTTAAAACCACTGATTTCTGGAACCCTGTTTTCCCCTTTCCAGAATTCTGCCTTTGTCATTGAAGAAGCGCAAGTGAATTATTTTCTCAGGACTAAGGACTATTTAAAAAAAGTGTGTTCCCTGATTTTGTAGACTCAAACTAGTGGCCAACTTGCTGGCAGTGAATTGTTTTGTATTTTACAAAACTGGTCCTTAAAAGCAGATATACAATGTTTAGCTGTAACCATATTCCAAACTTTGTTATTACTAAGCTAAACTCACACTTCCTTTTCAGATTCAAAGTGGGTGATACTTCTGTTTAGATTATTTTCTCTATACTGCTAGTTTGTTTATATTGCTTGTTTAAAGCATTTAGGTTGAAACTTTAAAAAAAATAATATTTTTTCCAACTACATATAAATATAATTTTTAATATATTTTAAAAAATTTTAATTTCCCACTGTTCTTTCTCTTTTACTTACCTTTCCCATCCCTGAGGCAGTTATATCCTGTATTATTTCTTTTTCTTTTATCCTTCTAATTTTTTTGGTTTGAGTCTGGGTATTCCTGAGACACTTTTCAGTGTATCTGTGGAGTCACAACTGTTTTGAAAATAATACATTTTTATATCTCTCATAAGTAAATGTTTTTTGGGGTATTCTAAAAATGTTTGAATATAAAGATGAAAAACTAAAGATCCATTTGTTTAAAATGTGCTGGGAACCAATTAAGAAATAATTCTTCAGATTAGTAACTAATTGTTTACTATTTCTTCAGGTGCCTCTATCCTCCCTCCTTTTCTCATTCTATCTGTCCTCACCCCTAATCCCTTCTCTTCTATTTCCTTTCCCCCTCTACTCACTTTATGCATGCATATATAACATACTCTATACACTATTTTTCATAAATGTAAATGTATAGTATTATAATATGTTGTTTCATAATACATAGAATGTGTAAGATAATATCACATGGAATATTTTCATATATATGAATATTATCAAATATGATAATAGATTTAGCACTGGAAGCATAATCAAACCAAACCTTTATTTTACAAATTAGGAAATTAGGACTGTTTAGCTAAATACATTAAAAAATATCAATATATGTATACATAAATAATGAAGATGTCTTATAGAAAACTGTAACTTTATTGGTTTTAAACCATTTCTAAAAATCATTTATCTTATTTTGATTTTGATTTCCCTCTCCATACTTCACTATCAGGTTATATACAATTTAGATTATTCATTTCATTTATTTTCTTACTAAGTTGAATAACATGGGTTAATTTTCAGTGAATTCATTTTCTTGAACATGTCCCTTATTTCCCTAAAGTATTTGTTTAATTCTATCCTGCAAAGAAGTAAATTAAAATGATAAATTAATGTAGCATTTTATGATTAAAAGGGGGAAATTTGTTACAGATTTAATGTCAGAGTCTCCCATATTCACCACTGCTCCTTTGGTTTATTTGTCAAATATTGCTTGCAAACTTTCACTCATGCTATAACCTCCTCCTGAATATACACATCTTGTATGTATGCTTTCATTGTAATTTATTTGTAAAACACAAAATCTGGTTTTATGTTAAGTTGGTGGGTTGCTGATCTACCAGAATGCCATTCTGCTACAAGGCTTTATGAATTGTTTATAAGTGCCAAACTGGACAATGGAAGCTTTATAGAAACTGCCTAATTAACTATAACAATTCTTGTTAAAATCTGATAAGGAGCTGTACTATGTAATGAATGCAAAGTATTCATCCTCTTTCATTCCCATTTTATATCTTCCAATCTCATTCTTACTTACTGTGGGGTGAAAAGTCTCTCAGTTATTTGTCATTTCTTTTCATGTTGCAGATTGAAAATGTCGATGTCTGCCTTAGTTTTCTAGCAGCCAGAGGAGTAAATGTACAAGGTCTATCTGCTGAAGGTAAGAAAGCTTACCCTCATTGGCAAAGGTAGAATGATTTGGTGAAATATAAGTTTGTTTTATACATGCAAATTAAAAAGAACTGAAATTTTATAGTACAAATAGCATTATAATGATAGGATCAAATGGATGGGCCATATGGGAAGATAAAATGCATTGGAAGAGGTTGATTTTGGGAAAGAATGAAGGCAAAAGTAAGAGGGAGCAAAAAATAAGATGGATAAATGATATTATAGAAGCAACAACATGAGCTTAGATAGACTTTGGGAGGTAGTAGAAGATAGAAGGGCCTAATATTATATAGTCCTTCAAATCATAAAAAGTCACAAATAACTGAATGACTTAACAGGAACAACAGAATTAAGTAAAAGGCTGACATGTTTGATACTGGCAACAAGCATTTATTAAACATTTATTATATAGCAGTGACACCATTAGAGTGTAATGGGTAGCTGGGCTAAATTCTCTAAGTGAGGGATTATGGAAGAAAAATCATTAAATGTGAATTTAGGATTATATTAATTTAGAGCAGAGAATGAAACCAGGGAAGTGTGTATAGTAAAAGACTTAGATGATATGAACGTAAAAGGTGAAAATGGATCAACATGGAGACTAGGAGTATTTACCTTTATTCATCCATTTACCTATACATCCATCTTTTAAACAATTATGAAAATATGCCAGGAATTTTTATTGGTTCTGGGTATGCAATGAAACAATCTTTCCTTCAAAGAATGTATATTCTCTTTAAGGACACAAAGAATATGCATGTAATCATTTTTTTTAATCCAAATTAAAATACACAATAAAATTCCAGAATAAATAGACAATTATTACTATATGTCCCAAAAGTCTTAGTTCAATTTTAAATTTTAATGGCTTCTTTGGGGATACATTATAGAAAAGGAATGGGGAAGGTATACCTTATTGATATCAGAAGTCTTCTTAGCAAATAGAGCTGTGTTGAGCATTAAAGGAAGAATTCTAAGAAACGGAGATGAGAAGAGAATATGTTTAAGAGAAAGATGTCCTTTCAAAAGATATGATGTCAGGAATTAGAATCTTATAAGTGAGGGAAAGAAAGTAGCTAAGTTTCATTAAATACAGAATACATGGAGGGAAGTAATGGATAATTTTCCAAAGAGAGTAGTTTGTAACTGATGAGGAACTTTAAATACTAAAAGAGTTTGCATGTTATCCATGTGATAGCTATAGCATGTACTAGGAGAGTGACATGGTCAGATTGTACTTTGGTAATATCACTTTGGTAGTTATGTAAAAGATGGATTGTTCCCCTGCATGGTTCTCATCTAGGGAAGAGATTCCCCCTTTATAGTGTTCATTGGTTTTGTTTCTTGGCAGGAAAGTACCTTCTTGTATAACAAGAATTTTTAATCCATGGTCCTTAAACTACCTTCCTCTCAGACCCTGGACTTTTTTTGTGAAAAGAATATTTTAATAAATTCATTTCATTATAATTAGTTTACTTTGTAAACATTCTATTACTCTCATTTTATGCACTTAGAAATGCTGTTTTGAGAAGGGATTCATTGATTGCACCATATTGCTAATGACCCACAAGAACTTAATAAGCTATACTTTCTACAACATGTAGATAGAGCCATTACATGTAATGATAAACGCTATTACAGCAATGATGACAGCTGTAAAATTGAACTTATCTATTGCTCTTTCTGCTCCTGGCAGACACTATTAGAGTGCACAATCTATAACAATAGGGCTCCCCATTATTCTAAGCTTATTAGAATAATAAAAAGTGACAGATTTGGGGGATCCAAGAAGGAAGTTCAACCCTGACAAGAGGATTAGGGACACCTTCGTGGAAGTTTCATTTCTGTTTGAATTAGTTTACTAGGTAAGAGAATGATAGAGGAAAGATTTAAAAGACAAAGCAAAAAAGATTTCAGCAAAGGCAAGGGCATCAGGAAGAATGGGTAGTATACAATGAACAAATTCACTTTCTTTCTGTTCCTTAAACACAATGTATAGCACCCATCATTTATAATTCTCCGGATCCTCCATCTTTAAGTTAAGCCAGCCCATCTGGGTCTTCAGGGTGACCAATAGTTCTCTAAAATTTCTTTCTCTACACAGATTTCTCCCAATTTCTGAGATGTGTTTTCCTCTTCACTTCTACCTATGGGAATCCCTAATTTCCTTCCCATTTATTTCAAATATCACCTTCTCCATGAAGCTTTGCTAGTTCTTGACTGCTTGTGCATTAGCCTATTTCACTGCCTTCTCAATCAATTTTCTCATGTCTTTTGTATTGAAATGCAAACTTCATAATGTTTATGTATGCATAAAACAGGGACAAGAAAGTATGAAATGTGAGGCACATATTATGGTATACATATATAAAGATAGTATGACATAATATATAGTAAATTTATATAAACGTATAGATACATATGCATATTTTGGGCAGCTAGGTTGGACAATAGCCTGGAGTCAGAAATACCTGAGTTGAAATCTGGCTTCAGAATTTCTTAGCTGTTTATCCCTAGGTAAGTCACTTAATTTGTTTGTCTCTATTCTTTATTTGGAAAATGAACTGGAGAGGGATATGACAAACTATCCTAGTATCTTTGTCAAGAAAAACCAAAATACAAAAAGGTAGGCATTATTGAAATAACTGAAGGACAACAAGACATATATTGCATATAAAAATATAACATTATATAATAAAATATGTAATAATAGAAAACATATTCTTCATATTATAGTATATAACTGTGTATGTATAATATATTGTTAATTTCTTGAGGAAAAGGGACACATGTATTTTTATATACTTATTAAATGCTTCTTGATTGCTTGAATACTAAGAGTTAGCATCCACTAAATGTTGTTATGTGCCAGACTCTGCACTAATTGCTCCTCACAACCTCCCTGTCGGGTAGATACTAATAGATACTAACATTATCCTCATTTTACAGATGAGGAAATTGAGACAGAGATTAAGTGACTTAAGCTGGGTCATACAGTTATTGTCTGAGACTGAATTTAAACCAAGAGCTTATTGAATTTATATTCAGTTCTCTATTTACTATGGCAGCTATCACACATCTGCTTAATGAAATAAAGAATACTCTGAGTACAGGAAAGGGAGAAAATGTTAGATAAGACTTGAAGGAAGCTTATGAATAATCTTTCATGGAAGTCAATGAAGTATTTTTACTTAATATATAAAAGGCCACTACTTAAGATTTTGGAAGAGAGGAATGATAATGCCAGTTTTGATTTGGAATAAAGTTTGAAAGTATTTAAAATAAATTTTAAGGACATGCAGAAATGCTTTCATTTAAACTTGAACTGAAGCATAATTTTTTGTTATTTTATTTTGTTGTTTTGTAATGTGTATTTTCTTTTGCAATAAGACCAATATGATTTATTTTTGCATGACTTCAGAAATATAATACACTATAATAATAGTGATTGCATTCTTAAGGAATGAGGAAAGGCAGAAGAAAGGGAGAGAACTAGGAACCCAAAATTTAAAATATATATATATATATATATATATATATATATATATATATATATATATATATATATATCTTTTCATGTAATTGGGAAATGTCTGACAAAATAAACTAAAATAGATTAAAATAAAAAATATAAAAAGTGAATTTCATAATAGCAGGTTGCATACGTAGATAATATGAAAAAGATCTCTAGATTTTAGAAGACAATTAACCCTAATATGAGTCAACAGCATGACATGGATGACAATATATGTTTGTGTTTGTATGTATATATGCAATGCATATATAGATATACATGTATACTCATGTGTGTATGTTGATATATGTAGATTAGACTCAAACACATGCATATGTGTCTACATATGCATATCTGAGTGTATGTGTGTGTATATATATATGTATATATATATATATATATATATGTACATATGTATGCATCCATCTTAGTATGCATTAAGTGAACTGCAGTGTGAAAGCTAGATTTTAAATTCAAGTTACCTTACCACAAGGAAAGAGCTCTTTACAGTGTACTATGTTGTTTTTGTTTTCCTGTGTTTAAAATGGAAATCTTTATCTTCTCCCATATAAGACTTTTACTTTTCCCCTCTCAACTTCTCTATCTCTGGGCATGACATCACTTTTTACTTAATAATCTGTGCAAACTCAACAAAAAGCTTGCATATTTAAAGGTGAAAGAGATCTCAGTGGTCATCTAGTCCAGACTCATAATTTCAGGAAAATGAGGCAATGGCAGGTGAAATAAATTGTCTAAGATCACTTAAGTGGTCATTATCAGGGGTGGACATACTCATACTCAGCAGACTTTAGCCCTTTTTTTCCCCCTCTTTGTTCCTGCCATTTCCCTTTTTAATTTCTCTTACATCTGTCTCTTCTTTCATGTTATATTCCAATTCTGCTGATTCAGGCTCTCATTTTTTCTTATCTTGATTATTGCAATAGTCTTCTATTGATCACGACTTCTGTTGTTTTCCCCTTTTTATCCCTCCTTCATCTAGTTTCTGGAATAATACGTCAATCACTAAATATGTTAAATATGTAAGTACTATATAGTACTTTCTATGTGCCAGGAACTTTCCTAAGTGGTAGGGAGAGAAATAAAGGAAAAAGACAATTCCTTGAACATGAAAATAACTATGTACAGACAGGTTGTATTATAGATAAATTAGAAGTAGGAGGGGCAATGTTATAATTAAAATAGGTCATATCATGAATAGAGGATTGAGTTCTGAAGTCAGGAAGCTGAGTTCAAATTCAATCTCAGATTATTACTAGCTGTATATCTCTGAGCAAATCACATAGTAAATAATTCCTTCAGTTATGGAAACTGAAAGATGAGGATCAAACCTATATCCAAGCTTGTAGTGAAGATCAACTGAGATAATATTTGAAAGTACTCAAAACAGTATTTGACATATGAATAGACATTTAATCCTTGTTTGTTTCCTTCTTTTCTTTAAGATTATTTTTTTCTTCTCTATGACCATATTGCCCCTTTCTTTCTAAAGTACAGTCTTCATGAAGGCAGGGATTATATCTCTTTCATTCTCATCACTTAACATAAGGCCTTGGATATAGTTGATATCTAATAATTTTTTGTTGATTTAGTAAAACTATATTTTCAAACAAGAAATCATAGTAGTATTTTAAGAGTTTATTAAAACCCTAAACTCAGTGTAATGTTGTCACTTGTGCTTTGTTTTACACTGGGGAGAGGTTGAAAGAAAAATAACTTTTCAGGAGTTTATGTTATGGCAGCAATTCTACTGAGAAGCAGAGGTGATATCAAAAGCCAAAAGACAGCAGATGAAGCACTTTGTTAATGCAACCAGAATACAAAATCAAACACAAAGCTTTGAAATCACAGAGTGATTTATTTTATTGCTTCTTCTAAGCCATATTAAAAATATTATTACAGTCTCCTAGGGTTTTTTGTTTTGTTTTGTTTTTTTGCTTTTATTCTGCTTATTTATTTTTCCCTAGTCAATTTAAAATATAACTACTATAATAAAGGTCAGCTGCAGGTTGTAACTGGCATGCTTATTATAATAACAAATAAATAAATGAATAAAACTCAAATGTAACTTTCAAATGCTGGCAGCAGCTGTTCCATTTTAAAAAATGTTTAATCATATATCTAAGGTAAATAATTATAATTATAATAACTGTCCTCTGATGTCTCATCATGCATTGGTGGTGATCCTAAGTTCTAAAAGTCAATATAAGCAAGACATAAGCTCTGGCAAGTATTACTAAGTTGCATGTCAACTACTCAATCAATGAACTACCTCAAGCATCTGTATATGAAGCACTGGGATAGATGCTGGGGTTTCAAAGAAAAGAAGCAGGTATTTGGTAAACTGGATAGAATGACAGGCTTGGAGTCAAGAAGACTTCTCTTCCTGAGAAGACATTTCTTATATCTTCTGCCTCAGACATTTACTAATTGTGTGACCCTGGTTAAATCACTTAACACTGTTTGCCTCAGTTTTCTCATCTGTAAAATAAACTAGAGAAGGAAATTACAAAGCACTGCAGATTCTTTCTTATGTAAACCATAAATGAAGTCAAACATATGTGAAAACAAATGAATAGCAACAACATACAAAGAAAAAGTGAAATACTCTCCATCCTCAAATTACTTATATTCAATGAAAAGATAAGGCATGTACATTTCAAAGGAAAATTGCCACTAGGTAATGAATCTTTGGGCCAAAGAAACTCTTGAAGACAATATATTAAGGACTGCTCTTTGTCAGCAAGGCAGATACCCACAACAATGAAATATTAGACTTTGAAAGTTTTGTATAGGAGACAAAATGTTGGGGAATAAAGAATTTATTTGAAGGAATAAAATTTTGGGGAACAAAGTATTCATTTATCACCTGCTAATTATCAAACACTGGGCAATTAGGATAATGATAAAAAAAATAAAAAATAGAAAGTCATTACCCCCCAAATGAAGTCATTAAAATGGAAATTGACCTATAACTTTCATTTAGAAAAACTAAATCAAAATCTCAGTCTCCTGGATGTTGTGCTCTTGTATTAGGAAAATCTCATTAATTTGTGCATATACAAAAAAATTGCTTGCAATGGCCAAGAGAAGGAACCTCTCATGCTAGAAATTCTGTTGATGGTTTGTTAAGTCCAGAGAAAGAACTGATAAATAGAATATGTATAGAATATTTTTACATACGTATTTATATACACAAATCTATTTGCATTTAATAATAGCTATCTGTGAGATGGGCAAGAAAAACAAAGAAATTAACATGAAAACTTTATTATATTTAAAAGGCATAGTAAATTATACATAATAGATTTGGAGTTACATATGCAATCATTTTATTATACTATGTTATAGTAATTCTTGTTTTATTCATAAATTAAGTAAATAAAAAATTAAACTCCATACCCATTGTCAACACTATAAAATATAGGAATAATTTCTTAATATACTTGATAGTAAGAACCATTTCCAGATCTGTAGAAATGTGACTGAGGTAATATATTGTAACAGATATTTTAAAAAGAAGCCACTAAGCTTTTGTTTTGCTTAAAGAGAAATGAGAGTCTCTGAGTGAGCAGAAACAATTCTCTTTTAATAGTTTTTGAAACTATTCTCCCAACCTTATCACTATTTGGATGTCAGGTTTTCTCTCAAGACTTACAAATTATGATATCTAAAATTTAATTAGTATTTTCTGTGCACTTATAATAATGATGATGATGATGATGATGATGATAGCAGCAGTAATATCAAATTAAATTTAGATTATGGTATTTATATTTTCCTTTTTTTTTTTTTAAACAGAAATAAGAAATGGAAATTTGAAAGCCATTTTAGGGCTGTTTTTTAGTTTATCTCGGTATAAACAGCAGCAGCACCATCAACAACAGTACTATCAATCTCTAGTAGAACTCCAGCAACACGTTAGTCATCCATCACCACCAGCTGAAGTAGGCCAGTCCAAAACTCAACAAGATATGCAGTCCAGGTAAGTTGGATGTAGGGGAAGAGGGGAAGATTCTAGCTGATTTTGATCAGAAAAAAAAAATAATAAATTAAAGGTGTGTTTTGACAATCCTATGGGATAAACTTTAAAGAGTCAAGCTTGATTTGTTTATTTGTTTATTTGTGTCTTCTAATTGATAATCTTGTGTTTTTGTAACTTATTTATTTAATCCATATTTGGGAATAAAAACATTTTGGACAAGTGGTGTACCTCTTCCTTTCTGTGATCCCTTTCCTTTTCTTCCTACAATAATAATGTGTGTTAAATGTGTTTTTCTGCAGGAGACATGACAGAAATATATTTTATATACCTTTTTTATTCTTGAATTATGTTGATGAATTTGAACTGTCACATTTTCCTTCATTTTGGACTTTTTTGACAGTTTAAATTGATGAGATGCTGATGTTATTTTTAAAAATCTAGTAAGCAAAACAAATAATTGGCTGCTTTATCTTTGTTTTGTGTGTGTGTGTGTGTGTGTGTGTGTGTGTGTGTGTGTGCGTGAGTGTGTGTTTAATTCCTTCCATGTAAGTGTTTGTGCATGGGCACAGAGGCTAAGATGCTTTCAAACACCTAATTTTTCCCTTCTCCCTCCTGATAGGATCTTTTCTCCCATTCAAAATGAAGTATAATTGTGACAGTTCCTTCCTAAAAGCTGCTTATGACTTGCCTCCTGACCTGCCTCACCTGAAGAAAATCACCGCTAACAACACATATATATACATACATACACACAGTAATCTTAAAGCTGGAAACTTGAAAGGTTTCATTTTGCCTTAGATATTTTAGAAATAACTTTCTATTTAGCCAAAGTATTTATAAAATTCTTGTACTATTTTTGTCATTCTTATTTTCAATTACTGACCTGTTAGTATCAACAGAAATGTTGCTTCAAATGTCATCTAATTCAGAATCTCTGTCTGACTATTCATCTACTAAATGTAAAAAATCATTCTTGAAATTGTGTTCAGATCTTATTTACCTGCATATTACACTTCCCTTTATTATTAGCTGTAGAAATATTGAAGGTGTCCTGCTAAAACATCACAAGTTATCTGATGAATATTATCCTTCATCCCTTCTAAATGCAATTGTGTGGAAAGTGAGGTGATTGTTAAAACCTCATAGTAGATTGTTGCAGAATCAAATAAGATTATACTCATCAAATTTGTGATGAAGACATTTTCTGTTCTGTGAGTTCTTTGGGCTAAATAAAGAATAGAAGGAAAGCCTCTAGCCAGAATGGGGGAAAAAAGTCATTCACCTCTCTTTCCTCTTTTGGGTTTTCATATTCCAACTTACAATATAAAAGTAAACATCATTAGTAAAAAAGATTTCCTAGAGTTCTTTTTAAGCTATTGAAACAAACAGGAAGTTGACATGGTAACTAAATATAATAATAATAATAATAACATATAAAAATAAAGGGATGAAGTTTTTAAAAATGTAAGTTGGTTTAAATAATTGTCAAAAGATTTCATTAATAATGCTTTACATAACTTTTAGCCTTTGGCAAATAAATATTATTTGTTTCTTGAATAAATGTGAATCCCAGTTTTTTACTTCATATTGTCAGTGTAGTGATAGCTTATTTCTTTGGGAAATCTCTAATTCTTATTGACATTAAATATATTTTCATGTATTCCATATCATATATATGTATTATATGTACATTTATATGTATGTTCATATGAGTTAAGAAATGAAAATTTATTAAGTGTATTCCATATATTGGGCATCTCAGCACAAGAATACAAAGAAAGGCAAAAGAAACTCCCAGATTTCAAGAATCTCACACATTAATGGGCAAATGTAAAAACAATTCTTTTGATAAAAACAATATATAGGATAAGTTGGAAATAACAAAAAGAGGAAAGCATGAGAATAAAAAGGAATCAAGGCAAACTTCTGGTAGAAGGTGAGATGTAAACTGGCACTTCAAGAAAGTTCAGGGAAATTCAGAAAGGAGAACATTCCATTCAAAGGGACAGCTCTGGACTCTGGAGAATGGGATATTTGATCAAGCAATATCAGTGAAACTGGTATCACTGGAGATGAAGTTAGCTGATCAGGACAAATATTGAAATATATGAGCCAGACGTTTTTGACTCAAGAGTGGTAAGGACTTCCTATTCTAGTTTTGCAAGGGAGTAGTTTGCCAGAATCACACAATCTTTATTAGAAGTAGGGTCTGATCTAGGTCTTTCTTGACCCTAAGAAAGATTTTGTATACTGCAAACAATTTGCTTTGGAATATAAATTAACTTTATGTGTGTTTGGGCAAGTATATCACTCTTGATAGAAAGTAAGGTCTTTGAGGCAGGGCCTTTTTAAAAAATTTTATTTAAATGTATTTTTAAATTTTTTGTCTTTGTATTTGAAATACCTCAGACCATGCCTGAATAAATGCTTTTTGATTAATTGATTTCAGGAAATAACTATAATAATTCTATACCAATGTTCCTACTCTACTTTTTCATTTCTATTTTTTTTTCTGTTATATTTTTTCTAATAAGAACTCATTTCCATCTCACCATGGACCCTCGGCTTCCTTTAAAAACAGTAGCCATTTTGGGAGCTGGGAAGGGGATGGGAAAGAAAAAAAGACAAAAAAAAAAAAAAAACAAGAAATTTTCATGATAACTTTTATATTTAAAGGAATTGCAAGTTGTATTTAGATTTGCAGCTTCTTTTGCAGTCATTTTTTTAAAGTTATTCTATATTGTGGATATGCTTATTACATAAATTAAAAAATAAAAATAAAAGCATTAGTGGCCTGATGGTCAAAATGCTACTCCTTCTCCCTAACTTTATAGATCTTGAGCATCAATTAAACTGTTTGTATTAATCCTAAATAGTTTATGTGGAAGCACATAGATCTGAAATAACATTTTAAAAATAAGATGCTACTTGATGGCAAAATTAGTACACTGAGCTTATAGCACTGTTCTTAAACTCATTCAGCAATGCTTCAAGGTCCTTTGGTTCTCTGTTCAATATTCAACAAAGGTAGCCCTGAGAGCTTCAAAATATATTTCTACATGTTTGGAAGTTCTGGCTTGTGCCCAATGGTATCTATGTCATGAGCAAGAAATAATCCCAGTACTTAATTTTTCCTGCTTTTTATGGCTGACCCTCAATGATTAAGAATGTTCTGACTCCTCCTCTCTTTATCTGTGAACCTCTGACTACTTTTAGTGGGAAACTCTTATGGTTCCTCTTTGATGTCAGTGTTTTTTTCCTTCTCAGTTATTCATATCAGTGATGAGTGCTTCTACAAGGAAGCTAAATGATGTAGTGGATAGGGTGACAGACCTGGAGTTGACTCATCTTCCTGAGTTCAAATCTGGCTTCAGATACATATTAGATATGTGACTCCGAGAAATACACTTTACCTTGTTTTCCTTGGTTTCATCATCTATAAAATGATTTGGAGAAGGAAATAGCAAACCAGTCCAGTACCTTTGCCAAGAAAGCCCCAAATGAAATCACAAAATAGAAAATGCTACTGAAAATTCTTCAAAAAAGGACAATAATAACAATGGGTTGCTTGATTTACTTTGTCTAATGAACTCCCAGTGAGGAATATTCTTCTTTTTTAGCTTATCATCTTTAAGACATGTAGTTTTAAAGAGTTGCTTAGAATACTTAAGAAACTTAAATGCCTTGCTTAGGGTCAAACAGCCAATATTTCCAGAAGTAGAATTTCAGCCCAGGGTTTCCTAATTTTTATTCTGACTCTCTATCATCTTCCATTGCTTTTTCCAACATTAGCATCTCAGAAAAATTTGAGATTTAAAATAATTATAAATTTAGAATTAATCTAAGGCATAATGGAATATTGAAATAAGGCATAATGGAATATTGAGAGTTCAAGTAAGCTTTAACAGGATATCATTACTTGTTTATAAGATTTTTTATGAAATAAATTTATGAAGAAAACATAATTGGAAAAGGCAGGGATTAGTTTTGTAGTAACAGTAAGAGATAGCATACTCTGCTAACATCATTACCTTATTGCTACCAGAACCAGAGGAATACTGCCAATTGATGGAGAAAATTCTTTAGATAGGATTGTGGAAGAATTTGAATTAAAATGGTATAAGGAGGAGGAGGATAAGACATGTAAACAAACTGTGATTCCCTGCCTCTGAGGAAGGAGTACCCATACAGACAGAAGTAGATATCCATCACAGTATCAAGTATAATTTATATTTCCTTTTGGTAATTGTGAAAAGATACTGGAGTGGTTTGCTATTTCCTTTCTGGCTCATTTTACAGATAAAGAAAACTGAAGCAAACAGGGTTAAGTGTGTGTGTGTGTGTGTGTGTGAATTATATTTTCCTACTATAACCTAAGATATACCCAAAAAAAATCATGTAACAAGAACAATAATAATAGGTAACATCTAAATAGAACTTACTAAGTGCAAAGCACATACCTAAGTGCAAAGCACATACATGGAACAATGTATCAAACATCACAATTTCTTGAAATATTGAATATCTATGCTGGTTTTTCTCTTTCCCTCTTTATATTGTAATATCTATTGTAATAAAGAATAAATATATATTCAATGTTTCATTGACCTTAGATTATAGTAGTAGTGGTAGAATCTGGAGGTCAGAGAGTATAGATTTTTGGTCCCTTTCTTATCATAATTCTAAATATTTTTTCAGCATTGTTGAAACAATTCAAAACTCCACTAATGTGTTTCTGTTCTTCCTAAGTCCCTGAAAATGCTAACTATTCCCATTTTTCCCCATTTAGTTTTATATAATTTAAAATAATTATTTCTTAGAACTTATTTCAGTCAATCTAGAAAAGAATTATTGCCTATAATTCTGAAAAATAATATCTCACAAGAAAACACTGAAATTGGGGGATATCATTTAGGATTATTATTGCATACAGTAATAAAATTTGACCTTTAATCCTTTCTTTGTTTTCAGTAGTCTTTTCCTTTATATTCACCATTTATATCCTTCTAATTGAAGTTTCCAAATGCAGAAGGACTGGCATAATGGAAAGATGGGTTGTTCTTTACTCAGAGGTCCTAGGTTCAAATCTCATCTCTATTACTTATTATGTAAGTTAATATAGACAATTTGCTTTCCTTACTAGTGCCTCAGTTTTATCATTTATAAAAGTTGGAGTGCACTTCTTAGGACATAATCCCTTCAATATTTTTATTTCCAAATCTACATGTTTCTATAAAAAATATTTCTGGTCAGGTTCCCTTCCTGAAAATATCTTGCTAAGACTATTTACACATGATAAGTATTCATCTTAATTTTTGTTAGACAAAGTCAAATGATTTGTAGAAATTTGAGATTATAAGATGAATTATTCAAGAAAACTTACTACTCAGGTTAGACCAAACCATCTCAAAATTCTGTTCTACCACCAAAATCAATAGAACCAAAATTCTATTCTATCCCTATCCACATAGTAATGATCTATGACTATAACTGGCATCTTATATAGCCAATTTAATATAAATCTATTAGGATTTTATTTTCAATCTAGAATTATCTAGATAATCAACTTTATTCTATACCCTTTATATGTGTGTGTGTGTGTGTGTGTGTGTGTGTCGGTGTATGTATAATGGCATTCAATCCTTTTTCTTCTCCTTTACATTCTTTTTAATGTATCCAAAATTATCATTCCATTGGGAAAAAATAACCCTGTTATTTGACTTGACATAAATGGATACTACTAAGTAAAAGTCATTGACTGTGTCCTATTTATCTTTATGTCATCAGTAGTACTTTACATATAACTTTGCATGTGGTACCTGTTTAATCAGTAGCTTCAGAATGGATAAATATGATATGATGTAACATTCTTTTAAGTATTGTACTTACTCTTGATCTTGAAAACCACTGTTTATATTATTCCTGGGATAATTTATCTTCAAAAATTTTGCTGAATTTTTGTCATTAATTTTACAAGGAATAAATTGTAATTTTAACTAAGAATTTTTTTTTCTTAGAACCTTAGAATATTATTAGCATGGTAAACATTAGATAATGCCTAATGAACTTTATCTAATTTAAATAATGTTCATTGTTCCTGAATATACTGAAACCTGGAGAGGCAGCATGCTTGTAAGGACCACCTGGACTAGAATAGAAAATTGACATCTCTAGTGATTTTCCCACTAAATCCCATGCATCTTATTCTTATCTGAAGATAGAACATCTTATTTACTATTTTAGAAATTATTTCCATTGATTGTTTCCTTCTACTTTATAAGTTAATTAGATTTTACCTTTATATTTATTTCTTAGAATTAATTACAAATTGATTGAACTTAATCATTATTTTTATATTTTTACATTGTTATTTATTATTAAAATCATCTATAAAATAGGTTGATATAGTTAGATATTTAGATCACTTTTTCAGATTCTGTATATATGCAGCATGTATTGACCTGTAAATGGGGTTAATAATAAAACCTTTCTGACACAATTGTTGTGAGGAGCATAATGTCTGACACAGGGTAAGTGATTATTAAATGCCTGTTCCCTGACATGAAGGGACATGTCTTATGAAAGACAAAATCTTGCTTTTTCTCTATTAGATATAATCTTATTAAATTTGATCTTATGTTATAGCATACCAAGATAATTTTTAATTATGTCTTTCATCCAGTATAGCTATAGGTTGGTGCTATTAAGAAATTATCAAATTTGATTACTATGACATAGATTCTTTTATACAAGCCAAAGCTCAAGAGCAAGACATTCCAAAATGGACCAAAATAGAAATAAAGTTCATAAAATAAATAAGAAATGATAGTAAGAAATTAGTGCTTACCATGAAAAAACAAAAGTACTCAATGAAAAATTGCAATAATATGTTAAAGTAGGATATACTGACTATGTCAAGCTAAATCTTTAAAAATAAAAACATGTTGGGAATAATAGCAAATTTTGAATATGTTTAGATTGAAATAGAATAAAATTTGAGATAAGAAAAAGAAAATACAGTAATATTAAATAAAAATTTGACTTTTATATGAGCTTAAATTGATGTAGTTTTTAGACAAGAAAACTTTATACAGTTTATACAGAAAACTTTGAGATAAATGGATTCTTATAATAACTTCAATCAGAAATTTCAAATTCTATAATGAAGATAGTAATTGATTATTGTTATTTAATAGCTGTACGCAGAAAAGTGTATCTTTAAATATTTTCCTTGGAATAAGAGCAGCAATAAAGTGTAGTAAACAAAATGCAATTTAAGCAGGGAGGCCCCTTTTTTGTAATTTGCAATTGTATTTATAATAAATTTGGAACTGATTGAATGGAGCAATAATTACTGATTTGATGAATAAATGGAAAGAATATTCAAACTTTCTTTTCTGGTTGTTATGCAGTTAATTTTTTTTATCAATGGCTTGTATAAAAGAATCTATATCATTGTTATCAAATTTGATAATTTCTTAATAGCACCAAACTATAGCTAAATACTGGATGAAAAACAGAATTAAAAATGATCTTGAGATGCTATAACATCAGATCAAATTTAATAAGATGATATCTAATAGAGAAAAAAATGAAGCTTTATGCTTAATTTGAACAACAAAAAATTCACTTTTACTAATACTAGTATCAACAAGCCCATATCAAAAGAAGTTTATCTGAAAATGAATGGTGGATTTTGGGCACTACAAGTTCAATATAAATCAAATGCTGTGACAATGAAGAAAACTTCTGTTAATGAAATCCTGTGAAAGGGATATAGGTTCTTGGAAATCTTGTCAGAATTTATATATAATTATTTTTTGGGGGGGGAGGAATGTCACAACTACATGGCATAGTGGACAGGTCTGGAGTTAGGAAGATTCCACTTTCTGAGTTCAAATCTGGTCTTACTTACACTTACTACTTGTGTAACCTTAAGCACTTAACCCTCATCTGTAAAATGCAAAATCTATTTTAAAAAAAGGAAATAACAAGTCACTCTAATATCTTTGCTCCTAACGGAGTTATGAAAAGTCATAGATGACTGAAAAACAGCTAAACAGTAGTTTTATTTTTTTCTTTTATTTTCTTTATGTTATTGTACCTGCATTATCTTCCTTTTTAAAAAATCTATTAATGAACATTTATGAAGTACTTATTATTTGACAATTATTGTGCTGAGTATTATGAATTCCATGCTTGACTCTACTAAACTCTGGTCAACCCAAAATGTATTCAGTTCCAAATACTATTTTGGGAGGAAGATATTGATGAACTAAAACTTTCCAGGGAACAGTAACACTTTCATGATTGCAAAAGGCATTATTAGCTTCCTGTTACATTTGTACATGACAGGCAAATTAAGTTCCATATAAACCTAAATACCATGTGTGAATTAGACTGTGTTATACATTTATGTATTATACATATGGATTTTGAGTTGGAATGGATAAATATCTCTGGAATTTGGCTCACACTTCTCCAAAAGAGAGTGTAGTCATCACGTTAATGAAAATTGGAAAGATCTATTTGGATACTTGATATTTTTCCTATCTTTAAAAAGATAGAAGAGTTTTGGACTAGAATTATGTCTGTCTGTACACCCTCCCCCCAAATACATACATTTTACTATAGGTAAGAAGCAAAAGTTATTTCCATAAATACTCTTAGAAAGGAAAGGTAACCCTGAGTTAACATCTACCAATTTGCCCTCTTGAAAATAACAAATACTGAGTAATCCCATCTATTTGAAGAAAAGAAGAAACCAAAATTAGAGTTGTATAGATTAGATTATGCCAAATAATACAAAAAGTGAAAAATCATTCCAGCTAGGAGAATATGAGCTCTCACCTCAAACCAAAGGAGAGCTCTTCATCTTACTCAAAAGGAAATTCACCAGTGTCTCTAGGGATGCAGAGTGGAGCTGGTTTCTTCTACATGTCTGCAGGTTCTACAGTTTTTTTTTTTCTTTCTTCCCCCCCCCCCCCTCACTCTTCCCTGGAGTTGTTCACAAAGAGAGTCTGCTACCACACGTGTCTTTCCTGAAATGCTCACACTAACATTTCCTTTCATGTATATATTTCACTATATTTCATATAGTGTTATGTCAGTATTCTCTCCACAAATTAAGTCTTCTGCATGCACAAAAGCATATATAATGCCCTAGGTGAAAATTCCAAAATTATATAAGGAAAACAGTTTTAACAAGTTGTGTTATTCAAAAAATGTAATTTTTAAAGATCTTGAGAACTTTAAAGAAAGGCTATATGAGTACTTGTTGAGTACGTTACAAATAAGTTATTTTTAAGATATTTGTTGACCTAAGAAGACACAAATGTCTCAGTAAAAAATTTAAGAATTATGCAGATTTACTTAATATTTACTTTATTTACTTAATATCATTCAACTTCATGGATTCATTTAGAATGTGGAATTAGAATGTGGAATCAGTATATCTGAGATTTTCAGTTGCCTTGACTTATAACTAAGCTTCATTTAATAAGGCTGAAAGAAAACTTGAAAGAAAGGTAGTTATCTCTTTCTCTTAAACCTCTCAAGATATTCATTTTTACTTTCAAGATTATTGAACTCAACAAATTTTGAAATTTGAAAAGGACCTCAATGGTCAACTAGAGAGGAATGTCTCTGTAACTTATCTGACAATTTTTCATCCATCCTTTGTTTAAAGACTTTAACGTCAGGAGTCCTCATGTAGCACATAGAATACCAGCCTTGGAGTCATCAGGGTGTCCTGAGTTTAAAATCAGCTTCAAATTCTTATTAGCTGTGTGACCATGGGAAGGTCACTTAGCCCCAGTTGCCTTTTAAAGAGAAAAAAAGAAGAAGAAGAATCTATCGCATCTCAAAGGAATCTGTTCCTATTTTATACAGTTTTAATTGTAAAGAAGTTTTTTTTTCTTTTTTGAAATCAAGCTTGATTTAGTCTCTTTTTAATTCTCTTGTCCTGAATTTTGTTCTTGAACAGAAAAATATTTTTTCTAATTTAATATTCTTCTAATCTTTTAGATATGTTCACATGTCTTATCCTCCTTCCTTCCCCCATCTTCTTTTCTCCAGAGGACATATGTCCAGATTCTTCAGTAGATCCTCTTAAGCCAACGGAAATGTAAAGAAAGAGAATTTATGATGTTGGCTTTTTGGGGATTCATATTTAATTTGTCATTATCATCACATCAAGAAGTGGGTAAAACTGTATTGCTGTCAATATTTTTAATCATGTTGACACAGAATTGTAGGTGATCTGGGTGTGACACAGTAGGTAGGGAGGTGACTGCAAAGTCCAGAAAGTCTTGTATTCAGTCTGAGAACACTGTGTGTCTTTGGCCAAATAATTTGTACTCTCCTTACTTGAAGATATGTTATAATATTACAAATAACTCAATTGGTAGAGGAAATTTTCTTATCTGGGACTTCTCCCTGTTTCTACTGCTCTTTCTCCATTCATCTTTCTCTTTCTCTCCTCCTCTATCTCCATCTTCCCTTCCTGCTCCCTCTCTCATCCCTTTCCTCTTTTCCTTTCTTTTTTGCCCAATAAGCCACTAAAAGTGATGAAATTGAATTGATGTTGAAGTTCAGAACCCTCAAATGAAAATTTATTTTACTTCTTTCCTCTTTTTTCATCTTTCTTCCCTTTTCTCCCTTCATTTATTTCTTTCCTTTTACTTCCTCTTCTTGTTCTTCCCCTTATCAGAAAAAAATAACTGTTATGCACTAATGAATGCTTAAGCAGTTAGATGGTAGCTTGAATTTCAACTTTCTTACTAGATATCCTTTGTGATATCATTTGATTTCTGTTACTTTTCTCTATATTCTCATCTTAAATTTAAAACAAATCAAGTGCTATGATATTGACAACCACTGATCTCTTGTCCATTTCTATATATTGAGACTTTCCCAATATTTTTTTACCTTTCCATTCTCATTGTTACCATCCTAGATCAGACATTTTATATTTTCCATCTAACTAGTATAGCACCTTTATTTATCTCTTTTTCTTTTCTCTGTCCTTTCCAATCCATTGATCAGAGAAAACTTTTAGATACACAATTCTGGTGTTATCACAACTCCAAACTCAATATATTTTCTTGACTCTCTATGACAGAAAAAAATTCCAATTTCTTATTCTAATGTTCAAGTCTTCCCACAATGTAGAGGACCAGGAAAAATATTACTCTGGGCTCACCAATTCTTCTAATAAATATTTGCAGAAGACATATTTAATACATAGATTATATTTCTGTGAATGGAACAATAGATCAAAGACATATCTTTGAACTTAGGACTGGAAAAAGCAGTCCACAATGGAGATCAAAGACATTTGGGAGAAATATATTTGAAGACGTTGGTATGATGATTTTGCTCTGATGTGTATTCACAATTGTGGCCCAAATCTGCATCTAACCATTTGCATCTCAGTGGATAAGTACTCTATTCTTGATAGTTATCTGTTTGTTCACTATTTTTCTTTTTTTTAATTTCTTTTTTTTCAATAATTTATTAATTTTATAATTATAATTTTTTTGACAGTACATATGCATGGGTAATTTTTTACAACATTATCCCTTGTATTCACTATTCCACATTTTCCCCTCTCTCCCTCTACTCCTCCCCTAAATGACAGGCAATCCCATATACATATAATGTGTTACAGTATAACCTAGATACAATATTTCTTGTTGCACAGTAAGAATTGGATTCCGAAGGTATAAGTAACCTGGGTAGAAAGACAATAGTGCAAACATTTTATACTCCTTTCCCAGTGTTCCTTCTCTGGGTGTAGCTGTTTCTGTCCATCATTGATCAACTGGAACTGAATTAGATCTTCTTTATGTTGAATATATCCACTTCAATCAGAATATATCTTCATACAGTATTGTTGGTGAAGTGTACAATGATCTCCTGGTTCTGCTCATTTCACTCAACATCAGTTCATGTAAGTCTCTCCAAACCTCGCTGTATTCATCCTGCTGGTCATTTCTTACAGAGCAATAATATTCCATAACATTCATATACCATAATTTACCCAACCATTCTCCAATTGATGGACATCCATTCATTTTGCACTTTCTAGCCACTACAAAAAAAGCTGCCACAAATATTTTAGCACATATAGGTCCCTTTCCCATCTTTAGTATTTCTTTGGGATATAAGCCCAGTAATAGCACTGCTGGATAAAAGGGTATGCACAGTTTGATAACTTTTTGGGCATAGTTCCAAATTGCTCTCCAGAATGGCTGGATTCTTTCACAATTTCACCAACCATGTATCAGTGTCCCAGTTTTCCCACAGCCCCTCAAACATTTATCATTATCTTTTCCTGTCATCTTAGCCAATCTGACAGGTGTGTAGTGGTAACTAAGAGTTGTCTTAATTTGCATTTCTCTGATCAGTAGTGATTTGGAACACTCATATGAGTGGATATAGTTTCAATTTCATCGTCTCAAAATTGTCTGTTCATATCCTTTGACCATTTATCAATTGGAGAATGGTTTGATTTCTTATAAATTAGAGTCAGTTCTCTATATGTTTTGGAAATGAGGCCTTTATCAGAACCTTTAACTGTAAAAATATTTTCCCAATTTGTTACTTCCCTTCTAATATTGTTTGCATTAGTTTTGTTTGTACAAAAGCTTTTTAATTTGATGTAATCAAAATCTTCTATTTTGTGATCAATAATGATCAATCAATGATATCATCAATGATGATATTTAGATAAATACATATAATGTTTGGGCTAGCTTTCTGGCAGTCCTCTGGAAAAGCCTTGGTGTCAGCAGGATAGACACAAGAAAAGTCAGGAATAAAGTCTAAAGTCTTTATTGTCTCCTTCAATCTCCCAGTCTGAACCAGTCTCCCACATAGTGCAGGAAGTAGGAAAGCCACCATAAGGATAGTCAAAGATAGAATGTCTGTGGTTGACTTTGTCTTCAGTTTAAATAATCTATTATAATTACATCAATTGTAGAACTATTACATCACCATGCAAAGTATATATAAGTATATATAAGTATATATAGTATATGTAAACTAGGTAACCATTGTATCATCAATTCCCTTGAGTTAACACCTTGTTTCAAATATACTTCTTTCAAGTATACTTCTCCAGAGTTCTGGCCCACTACATCTCCTACCCACTACATCTCCTGCTTTCTTTTGTTTTAGAACACAGGTGGTCATACCCTCCCTGACTTCTTAGGAAGGGAGCTGAAAACACCAAACTAGATATTTTAGCGGGTTTCCTCTGGGCTGAAATTGAAACAAGTATACATAAATCTATAACTCAGGCTAGTAGTGATATAGGAAACAACATGAATCAACATGAGAAATTATATGTGTCCATAAGTCCTAGAAATAGTCTAAAGCCAATCTTATGTCCATTATGTCATTTGTTAGGGAATCCAATGATTCCTGCAAGTTTTGAAGTCCTGTAATAGTCTCATCATGTCTCAGGGAATTCAATGATTCCTGAAGGTTTTAAAGTCTTGCATCAGTCATGTCATATCTCAGGGAATCCAATGATTCCTACAGGTTTTGAAATCCTGCATCATTCTCATTAACAATTTTTGTTGTTCATTGGCACAGGTAGTCAGAGATGGAATCATTGGATGTTCCTTTTGTCTTTTCCTTTGTTGCAAGGGTCTTTTCCTTTTCTGTCTCTTTCTGAAGGACAAGGCAAATATGGCTCATTCCTTCTCCATCTGTAGAGATACAAGCAAATCCTCTCCCCCAAGCAGTTAACCTATCTGGTCCCTTCCATTCACCACTTACTGGATCTCTCAACATCACCTGGTGATTATGTTGGAACTGCTTGCACTGGACATTGCTCTTCTGTTGGGTTATAAAAGCTGTATTCTCCCCAATTCCGTAATCCCTTTCTCCCATCAGATTGCTTCTCATCTGATTAATCGTGTCTGAGTATTGAACTTCTAAAGACTCTCTGGGTGTAACATCTGCTGCCATCATGCTCCAAGTGTTTTTTGCCAGGGGCCCTGGAGCTGGGCTCCTCATCCCGTTTCTTACTTCCCATTTTCCTGAGTCATTCTACATTCTGATGCCCAATGGAAGCCTCTGTTGCATTTTGGACATAGGATTTTGGATTTTGTTCTCCCACCTTGTCTTTTATGCCAACATTGAGCTTTCAGATGCCTTATTTTGTCACATTGAAAGCATTGGTGAGTCTTTCTGGAAGTCCCTTGCCAAAAAGGGACCCTGTTTTCCCATATTCACATATTGGAAACCCTGCATCATAGCCTGGGTATAAAAAGTATTTGTGCCCACTGTGGCACAGCATCTTATGATCTCATCTAAAGGAGCATTCTTATGTAGTCCTAGTATAATTGTTCTATAAACCTCATTAGCATTTTCTTTAGCAAGTTGTCTTATCATAATTTCTATTGCTACATTTTCAGCAATAATTCAATTGACAGTCTGCAGATGTCCCACGAAATAAGTATTTGGACCTTGTGCTATTTTTGTGAAGGCTTTCCTCTATCTTGTCTTCCTGGGAGGGTGCCCCATGCTTTGATAACAGCAGCAGCAGCAATTTGCTCATATGCTGCTAGAGGGTAATTAATCTGTGCTAAATTGTCTGTATAAAGACCTAAACTTGCTAGTTGATCAAAGGTGACTGGAATATTAACTCCAGGTTGCCTATTTCATTGGTTTTGTATTCTACAGAGTTCATTATACTCAGAAAACCACAACAAGTTTTGTCTAGATTCTCAACATGTCCTTGCTATAGATTTCCAATCATTAGAGGTTAAAACTTCAGAAGGCAAATTCTCTAATAACATCTTAACATAAGATGATATAGACTGATAAAGAGTACAAGGCTTTTTTAGATTTTTGATAATTTCTAGATTAAAAGGAGTGTATTTTCTTTTTTTCTTGAATTGAAGAGTCAAACTCTTCAATCACAGAATATGTTTCTGTTCTCAAATCAGATGTATCTTGCACTTCCTCTTTAAATAAGGAGTGAGGTACTTCACAGAAGGAGTCATTAGGGCATTCCCCATCTCATGACTTTCCTCCCTCAATTTCCCCTTTGTGGGTGGAGGGAGGAGGAGAAGGGGAAAGGGCAGTGACACAATCAGCACCACCCATGCAGCAGCTTTGTCCATAGAGGAAAGTCATGAGATGGGGAATGCCCTAATGACTCCTTCTGTGAAGTACCTCACTCCTTAATTTCATCAGCATTGTACTTAACTCCTTTCCTGTTTAATTATTCATTCTTTTCAGCTACTTGGTTAGTACCATCCCCCTCCTCCTCTTTCTTCTTTTTCCTTATTCTAATACTTATGTAATTCCTTAAAGCCAAATGTATTATGTTGTATATATAGAATGTTTCTTCAGTAATTGAATCAGGACCATTATCATTGTAATATTCTATTAGAGTTGCTCTCCCATTATTTTCCACTTATCTGGCTCTAATTTTTCTTCCTTAGAGAATACAATAGTTTCTAAGAGTTCAATGATCTGCTTCCAAGTTACAATCAAACCTTTGTTCTTTATTAGCTTAACTATGCATTCTATATACTTCCCTTGGGGTGGGGAAAGTTCTTTTCTAAGTATTTGTCCCATTTCAGCTGAAACACTAGTTGAGCCCTTATCAAAGTTTCCTACTTGTCTATTTTTGTATTCATCTATTTCCAGGTCATAGGGACTCCTCCATTGAACTCACAATCATGTCAGTCAAACTGCTAAGTATAAATCCTTATGCTCCACTTTGGGCACCAAAAGCTAGCTTTCTGGAGGTCCTCTGGAAGGGCCTTTGTATCAGCAGGATAGACACCACAAGAATAGGCAGGAATAATGTCCAAAATCTTTATTGTCTCCTTTAGTCTCCCAGTCTGAACCAGTGCAAGAGGCAGGAGAGATACCAAGAGGATAGTTAAAGATAGAATGTCTATGGCTGACTTTGTCCTCATTTTAAATACCCTATTGCAATTACATCAGCTGTAGAACTATTACATCATCATGCTAAATACTGAGTATATAACCATTGTCTCATCAATTCCACCTAGTTAACACCTCGTTTCAAGTATATTTCTTTCAAGTATACTTTTCCAGATTTCCGGCTTTCTGCAAATACATGTGTGCATGTATATACATATGTATGTCTATATATTATGTATATGCATATATATATATATATATATATATATAATATATATACATTTATATATATATCCACCTCTATCTATATCTCTATCATCTATCTTTCTGTCTATCTATCTATCTATTTATCTATTCCACTTGTTTGGTTGATTGTTGTTCTTCTTAAAGAGAACAAAAATGACATCACTATGTTACATTCAAGTTAGTGTGGCTAATTATGACCAATCAGGCCAATAGGAACTTAAAATGCTCTGCCACAGGTTAGGAAAATATCTCCATGAATATTATATTTGGGACGGATTCTTCACAAATAATCTTTGATGACTATTATAGTTTTTAAGAGTTTAAAGGGTCCTGAGACCAAAAAATTTTTGAGAACTGCTGCTCTACATCTTCATATCTATGTTTGCATGTTCATAATTCTGAATTTTTAGAAAATCATAATCATAAATAATCTTTTACCTGCCTAATCATCCCTATTGTGCATATAGCTGGCTTGTCTGTCTTTCTGTCCTTCATAATTCTTCCTTTCCATGTGCAAAGGGAGAAAGCAGAGAGGGTTGTACTGATTTTCAGAAAATCAGATTGTGATTCTGAATGTGGAGATTGTATAACAGTGACAATCTCATCTGGAAATGATTGCCCAAAAAGTATGCTTGAAGCACCCCCCACCCAACCCAACATACACTTTGGTTATCGACCAATTTGTAAGAATAAACTAATCTCACATTTTAGCAGGATTATAGCACAAAACACTGACTCTCAAATCAAAGAATATAGTTTTGAATCCTGCTTCTAATACTTATAACATATGTGATCTTTGCCTTTCTGGGATGAACTTTCTTTACCTTTAAAAAGAAGATAAACCAGATATCTTCTAAGACCCCTTTGCTTCTAGCTCTATGATCTTGTAGTAATGTCTCTACCCCAAACAAAAGCTTTGTTCAAATTGATTTAAACTAGTTAGTGAAAAATACACAAAATACTAACCCAAGTTAAAACTATAAAAATAGGAGAGACATTTAATCTTTCAATATCCTAGATAAATTTCTTAAAAGAATAAATTAAAGCTAGTTGCTCATCTCCTTAAGCAAAAGGAGATACTAGTCTGGAAATTTCCTTCCCTGATTAAATTATAGGTCCAAATTCTTCCTTCCTATACACATTTATAGCTATATCAGTACCTATGTATGTATATTACATAAATATAGATACACAGGCATATAATACAATGCATAATGTAGATGCAATGGAATTAATACATAATATGATAACACATATATACCTATGTAGCAAGAATTGCTTAAATGATAAGTTGCTCCTGAAATTTTGCTTTAAGAGTTGATATATATAAAAAAAAAAACAAACCAAAAATCTGTTACTACTTCTTCAATATATTAATGAGCTCTATAGCAAAATTTGAGTCTTCCAGTTTATCATGTTAAATCAAAAAGATGTCAAAAATTTTGGCATGTTTTATTTAAAAACTAGATTACACTCTCAGAAAATAACCATAGTATTATTGAAAGTGAAGATGAACATTTTATATATAGAAATCAATCAGTAGTATTACATATCATAATGTATTCATTGTCTAAGATCATAATGTATGCCTTGAATTAATTCATAATTTTCCAATTAATTTGTTTTCATACATGTTCAGATTGCATTTCATAAACTCATTTTTTTTTGGTAAGTTTGTGCTTTCTTTGCATCTTCCAAGAATCTCTTTAATTCAATTTTTCTGTTTCTCCTCATACAGTCTGGCAGCCAGATATGCAGCTCAGTCTAATCAGAGTGGAATTGCAACCAGTCAGAAAAAGGCTTCTAGGTCAGTTAATATCTCTAATTTATTACTTGTTAGTGATACTCAAATTAATTCCCCCTTGGTCTTTTTTGTTGTTGTTGTTATTCATTCTCAATTTCAAAAAATTCCTCTTCCTTTTGAGGTGGGTCCAGAAAGGGACATTTTATAATCCTGAACTATGTCATAGCAAAGCTCTAGCCAGCCAGGCCTTGGTGACCCACAATTTTGCAGAAGACAACTTTGGCATCTTCCTACCTTATTTTTTCTTGTACCTGCCTTCTCATGAAACCACATCAGGTGAAGAACATGAGTGTGAGTGGTGGGTATGTTCCCCAAATGACTGATGCATTCAGGAAATAATTCCAGATAATTTGTGAACACTTCTCAGGATTGACCAAGGGCCATGTCAGAACTGATAAAGGCTGACCTAGCCTTTTACAAAGGTCTCCTGTGAAGTAAATCAAAGGCATTAAGGCAATGGATTTTCTTTTTCTGCATAGGATATGTATTTAAAAGATGGTTTACAATTACTAGTCATGACAGGTTAATTTGTTGTGTGTTACTAAAGGTGAAATAATCTAGTATATATAGAATACTCTTCAGAGTAGAGATTTAGTATTTTGAATATAATATACTCTTGATTTGGAACTGCTGTGGAAGGTAAGCATGCATTATATCATAATCATTATATTATCTTATTCACTATAGGACCTCCTTAGTGGCATTTCACTGAAATTAATTAATGATCTAATTGCCTAATAATTTTAACCTAAGTTTACTGCTTCTGAGGCCCAGAACAAAGGTAAAAATTTTCCCTTTAATTTTCTTCCTAATTTATTTTTCTTTTTTAGTTGATGAAAATAGTTTTATAGAAGATGATGGAGAAAGAAATATAATGAAAAATTTAAAGAAAAATTATTTGGAAAAGTGTGAGGAACAGTGTGATATACTGTGCATAACATGTTTCTTACTGTCACTTCCGGGATCAATGCCTACAAAATATATTACATATTATGTAATATACTTAAAATAATAACATATTATTAATATTAGTTAATATAATAAATTCATAAAATAGTATATAAATTCCTTCAAAAAGTTAATTTCTGTAATTTTCTCATTTTCTCCTCTTACTTTTAGTAATTCTTTATAGTATCTGAGCCATCTGTCAGATTTTCTGCTATTTACCAGAATAGTCTCATTGGAATAATTATAAATTTCAAGTCTTATTTGATATGCTGCCCTGCAGGCAGACTACAACTGATCATTCACCTGAAAGTGATAATTGGGAAGATTTGAAAATGGCTTCATCTGTGTGTGCATGTTTATGTGTGTACATGTGTTTGCGCATGTTTGTGTACATCATGGCCTCTGACTGATAGTCACTAAAAAAAGCTATTTTTAAATGCCTTAAAATGCTGTCCCAGAAAATGAATCAAAAGTCCTATTCTCCAAATCAAACAAAATTTAAAAATATATTGAAACATTTTAAAAAGTTTCTAAATCAATAGCTATTTTTATTTTTATGTTTTCATTTCACTGTAATATACTGTTAAACTCCTTTGGAAACACAGTTGTCATGCATTGAGAAATTCTGTCATTTTGTAAATTGAAAGTAATAGAATATTATCAGAGTGAATTGACAGTAATTTAGTAGCTGCCTTTTTCAAAGAGATCATATATTCCATCTCAATGTTGAAAATACAAGAATATTTCATAGAAATGCATTCATGATATAGAACTATCAAAAAAAGAGAGAGAGAGAAATGACTTCCATTTATAGCTTATTGATTTTTATGATTTTCTTTCCCCAAATAACATGACCTAACAGCTCTACCCAGGAAACTTCAGATGGTGGCTGTAGATAATAGAATATCTATTAAATAACCAGTAATAGCATATTTTCTTACAAGGTTTCAGAGTATCAACATTAGTAAAGGTTTAATAGATCACAAATTTTTTTCTTACTAAAATAGACATTTATTTAGCAGAATGCTATATTAGCTCTGAAAAAATAGCATGTTTCTGATCCTTTGTTAGGAAAGTAGTCAGTGTTTTCATTTTATAAAGGAAACTACTTCATTATTTTAAGTAGTTTCAATTTGAAATATACATATAGTTTAAACTTAATAATGTTAGATCATAACATCCCAATGTTCTGCACTTAATTATATTATGTCCAGTGGTAGTGGGCAAATATAAATATTAAGACTTCTTACAATTCTAGATTTGTATGGTTCTAAATATACATGAAATTTGTTATAGTGTTCATATTCATCAATAAAACATAAAAATGGACAAAAAGTTATTCATTCTTAAACTCTTTTCAAAGGTTTTGCATTTTAAATATATGATTAAAATACATATCTATGTATAATAGTAATTATTTGTTCTAAAGGAGGTAAAGTATTTAAAGAAAGATAGTTTTTGTTTTTGTTTTTGTTTTTGTTTTTTTTTAGTTTAAATAAAGACAAAATGGTAATGGTTAGTATATATGTAGTTTTACATCCTCTGACATCCCTGTGGCATGCCCAGAAACTCTGACTCACTGGTTGGGAATTATTTTGTTACAATGATGACAACTAAAATTGTGTTTTCCATAATATAAAAAGATAATTTGTTGATGGTGTTTATTTTATAAGATTCACATAACATGAATTGTGAGTTGTTTTCACAGTGATGATAATGCATTTGAATTCAGCCATACTTACTTTTCTCTTTTGTGGCCAATAAAAATACATTTGTAAGATGGGTAATTTGAGTGGGTTTTTTGTTTTGGCTTGGTTTTTGTTATTGATTTCTTTTATACATACACACCCCCCCAAAAAAAATTCCTCTGTGGAATGGAAAATTGATGGAAATTGAACATGTGCCCTTAACCTCAGAACCATGTTCTAAATAATTAACTTATCTGGTCTGATCTCTTAATGAACATTTGCCATGAATAAATTGTCTTTAATATAAATTTTAGTATTTATAATCATGCCTAACTTAGGTTATTTTTCTACAATACCCCAAAGTTGAGCAAGTTAGTGAAGTAAGCAGCAGTACAATTGTTTTTTGAGTACTATAAAAAAGATTCAATAAGCTACATTGATTTTTCCCTTTTCCTATCTTGGATAATAAGAAAATACTGATTTTAGCTTAAAAATTACATTCCTTCTTAAATTCCCTTTGAAGTATTTTTTATTTGGATAATTTATTGGAAAGTGAAACTACAAGTCTTGAAAAGAAAACTAGAGTTAAACCCTTTAAAAAATGTGACTCCTTTTAGAGACAAAAGAATTCTTTGTATCTGTTGAACTTACCTAAATATAGTTTAATGTATTTTATGCCATAGCTGTTCCAACATTTCTTATCCTGTTTAGAGTGTCCTATTTTCCTGTCTTTCTAGATGCAACTTAACATAATTTAATTATTCTATTCTAGGCTTCCAGGGCCCTCAAGGGTGCCAGCTGCAAGCAGCAGTAGCAAGGTCCAAGGAGCTTCTAATTTAAATCGGAGAAGTCAGAGCTTTAACAGCATTGACAAAAATAAGCCTCCACAATATGCAAATGGAAATGACAAAGGTAAATGTCTCACTGCTACATCATTACAAATAGCTGGGCACACTCATCTTTTCCCATCCCTTAAATCACATTCCTAAAAGTCTAAAATTTTGTTTTTGTTTTTAATTGGTGTAAGCTCTTGGAAGTAAGACATGAATTTGGGAGTTTCTCAGAGAATATCTGATCTCTCTGCATGTAATCCTGGTTTTTCTTTCCTCTTCTCTCCTTTGAGATAAGCATTTTTATAAAATGATATGGTTCATACTCTCATTTCCTTATACTTTTAGGCTATTCAATTTCCAGCTCTATTATTGTGTTGAGTTAAAAGCAATGACAACCCCTTTCACTTGGTGTAAAAGAATTTTGTTTATATTTCTGGATATTAGAAAACATATTCTTTTTTTGTTAGAATTGTTAGAAAACAATTCTTACTGAAATCTTTGATTTCATTTAGTAGAAATCTCAGGAATGTTCTCAAACTGGAAATTAAACAACTAAAAATGACTTGAGAATTTGGCTTTTTATGCATTGACACTTGGAGAAAAACATCACATATACATATACATGACAGTGTTTCACCTTAGATAAGACTAACCTTTTTTCTTCTTTTCTGTTCCTTTCTATTTTTATTTTTCTTTTCTCCTTTTTTTCTTCCTTCCTTCCTTCTTTTCCTTCAGCTTCCTTCCTTCCTTCAGCTTCCTTCCTTCCTTCCTTCCTTCCTTCCTTCCTTCCTTCCTTCCTTCCTTCCTTCCTTCCTTCCTTCCTTCCTTCCTTCCTTCCTTCCTTTCTTTCTTTTTCTTTCTTTTTCTTTCTTTCTTTCTTTCTTTCTTTCTTTCTTTCTTTCTTTCTTTCTTTCTTTCTTTCTTTCTTTCTTTCTTTCTTTCTTTCTTTCTTTCTTTCTTTCTTTCTTTCTTTCTTTCTTTCTTTCTTTCTTTCTTTCTTTCTTTCTTTCTTTCTTTCTTTCTTTCTTTCTTTCTTTCTTTCTTTCTTTCTTTCTTTCTTTTTTCATACTATGACCCTAAGTTGATTGAAAAATCTTATTTTCTATGTATATGTGGTGGGGAGTTTGAAGGGAGGGAGAGAGAAAAGAGGTTTTGTGACTAGTGATGGAATTGTGTGCTCTTTTCAAAGTTTTACAAATCTGGTATCTATATGAAGCCACCTATGTAGGTTGAAAACTAAGCAATTGATCTGAGCTGATTAGGATGGTAAATCAACTTCATAATTACACTTTTCAGCTTCATTTTCACTCAAAACCATCCCACATTCATATTTCCACTTAGAAATCTTCAGATCTTTTAAGATAGTTGATCCATTTGGGGCATATTTCCCTTTGCTCTGACTCGTGTGCTATTGGTTGATTATTAACAGAGATGTCCATTTACTACCTGAGTGGGTATTCTGAAATCTTGGATTCCTCACTGTGAAAGTTGTCTTTTCACTAAATATATAATAGATATAGATTTAGATATAGATATAGATATCTATAAATATAAGTATATAGATATATAGATAGATCTATATCTATATAGATATAGATTTTGATAAATATATGTTCTTTTTTCAAGATCAAAGAATTGAAACCAGCAAGTACCCTTAGAGATTATTTAGTGCCATCTCTTAATTTTATTGATGAGAAAGTTGAAAATTAGAAAAGTGAGTTGTCTTGCCTAAATTCATATAAATAACAAAGCAGTGTTTGAAGCTCAGATCTTCTGAATATGAATTCACTGTCCTTACTATCTCACACTGTGCCAAGATCAAGGGACATATGACATAAGGCTATAATAAAATGACAGAAGGCTTTAAAGGCCAATATCAGACTTTGTAGTTTTTTTGTTTGTTTGTTTGCTTTTTCTTGTAGGCAATGAAGAACCAATGATGATTTGTGGGTTAATCAAAACTCTTATTGGGAAAATTTATCAAAATAAATAAAAATAGAATGCAACTTAGATAGTGTTATCCACATGGGATCTGTTTCTATTTGTGCTTGACATCATTAGTATAGGGCATGTTAGGGGATGCAGTGTATAGAGATGCCAGGGCTGAAGTCAGGAAGACACATTTTTCTGAGTTCAAATCTGGCCTCGACACTTACTAGCTGTGTTATTTTGAGCAAGTTCCTTAACCCTGTTTACCTCAGTTTCCTCCTTTGTAAAATGAGCTGCAGTAGCATTGCCAAGAAAACCAAAATTGAATCAAGAAAAGTTACACATGACTGAGAGGACTGAACAGCAACGTTTCATTTATGATTTTTTTTATTTGCTTCATTCTATATTTGTGATATATTAGTGGTGTGAACTCCTATTATAAAGTCAGCTAGGTTTATGGAAGAAGCAGCTGGCTTAGGGGATATAGTGCAAAAACCTGAGTTTAAATCGAGCATTAGACATTAGCTTACACTACTGTAAAGGGTTACAGTCAGTGGGGAAACTCTGGATAAGGTATAAGACCCTTCAGCTCAGAGAGACCCTGCTAATAATATCTGGTTTGGCTCCCCATCTTCCCTATGGGCTCTGAGCCTTCCTGAGAAGTTAGGGGGTGGTGACAACTTGTGATGTGATTGAAGCAGAGTGATACTAGGTGGAAGAGTGATATCAGGTGGCAAACTACATACAATAGCAAGTTGTTTATGTGGTCCCACTTGCTCAGTGTTGTTTTTGTTACATTATAAAAAGGGGAAAGTCCTTGAAATAAAGGAACTCCATTTTCCCATCATCCTCGGGAATCCTGCTTCATCACTTCTCTCTTTTGTTTTTTATTTATTTATTTATTTTTTAATAACATTATCCCTTGTATTCATTTTTTCCAAATTTTCCCCTCCCTCCCTCTACTCCCTTCCCTGGATGACAGGCAATCCCATACATTTTACCTGTGTTACAGTATAACCTAGATACAATATAGGTGTATAGATCCAATTTTCTTGTTGCACGTTAAGTATTAGATAAAGAAGGTATAAGTAACCTGGGTAGATAGACAGTAGTGTTAACAATTTGCATTCAGTTCCCAGTGTTCCTTCTCTGGGTGTGGTTGTTTCACTGATCAACTGGAATTGAGTTGGATCTTCTTTATGTTGAAGATATCTACTTCCATCAGAATACATCCTCATACAGCATTGTTGTTGAAGTGCACAGCTATCCCCCGGTTCTGCTCATTTCACTTAGCATCAGTTCATGTAAGTCTCTCCAACCCTTTCTGAATTCATCCTGTTGATCATTTCTGACAGAGCAATAATACTTCACTTCACATACCATAATTTACCCAACCATTCTCCAATTGATGGACATCCATTCATCTTCCAGTTTCTAGCCACTACAAAAAGGGCTGCCACAAACATTCTGGCACATGCAGGTCCCTTTCCCCTCTTTAGTATTTCTTTGGGATATAAGCCCAATAGCAGCAATGCTGGATCAATGGGTATGCACAGTTTGATAACTTTTTGGGCATAGTTCCAAATTGCCCTCCAGAATGGACAGATTCTTCCACAGCTCCACCAACAATGTATCAGTGTCCCAGTTTTCCCACATCCCCTCCAACATTCATCATTATTTGTTCCTGTCATCTTAGCCAATCTGACAGGTGTATAGTGGTATCTCAGAGTTGTCTTAATTTGCATTTCTCTGATCAGTAGTGATTTGGAACACTCTTTCATATGAGTGGATATAGTTTCAATTTCATCGTCTCAAAATTGTCTGTTCATATCCTTTGACCATTTATCAATTGGAGAATGGTTTGATTTCTTATAAATTCAGGTCAGTTCTCTATATATTTTGGAAATGAGACCTTTATCAGAACCTTTAACTGTAAAAATATTTTCCCAATTTGTTACTTTCCTTCTAATCTTGTTTGCATTAGTATTGTTTGTACAGAAACTTTGTAGTTTGATGTAATCAAAATCTTCTATTTTGTGATCAATAATGATCTCTAGTTCTCCTTTGGTCATAAATTCCTTCCTCCTCCACAAGTCTGAGAGGTAGACTATCCTCTGTTCCTCTAATCTATTTATGATCTCATTCTTTATGCCTAAATGATGGACCCATTTTGATCTTATCTTGGTATATGGTGTTAAGTGTGGATCCATATCTAATTTCTGCCATACTAATTTCCAGTTTTCCCAGCAGTATTTTTCAAATAATGAATTTTTATCCCAAATGTTGGTATCTTTGGGTTTGTTAAACACTAGATTGCTATAGATGTACCCTTTTTTGTCCTTTGTACCTAATCTGTTCCACTGATTGACTGGTCTATTTCTTAGCCAATACCAAATGGTTTTGGTGACTGCTGCTATATAATATAGCTTTAGATCAGGTACACCTAGACCACCTTCATCTGACTTTTTTTTCATTAGTTTCCTTGAAATTGGTCTATAGTTTTCTTTCTCAGTTTTCGATCTGCCGGGTTTAGGTATCAGGACCATGTCTGTGTCATAAAAGGAGTTTGGTAGGACTCCTTCATCCCCTATTTTTTTCAAATAGTTTATATAACATTTGGGCTAATTGTTCTTTAAATGTTTGGTAGAATTCACATGTAAATCCATCTGGTCCTGGGGATTTTTCCTGGGGAGTTGATTAATAGCTTGTTCTATTTCTTTTTCTGAAATGGGACTATTTAAGCAATTTATCTCCTCCTCTGTTAATCTAGGAAGCCTATATTTTTGGAGGAAGTCATCCATTTCACTTAAGTTATCAAATTTATTGGCATAAAGTTGGGCAAAGTAACTCCTTATTATTTCTCTAATTTCCTCTTCATTTGTGGAAAGATCCCCCTTTTCATTTGTAAGACTAACAATTTGATTTTCCTCTTTCCTTTTTCTGATCAGATTTACCAAAGGTTTATCTATTTTATTTGCTTTTTCATAAAGCCAACTCTTGGTTTTATTTATTAATTCAATAGTTTTTTTTTGTTTTTTTTTTTACTTTCAGTATTATTGATTTCTCCTTTTAATTTTTGTATTTCAAGTTTGATTTTTGGTTGGGGGTTTTTAATTTGGTCTTTTTCTAGCTTTTTAAGTTGCAGGCCTAATTCATTGATCTTCTCTTTCTCTATTTTTTCAAATAAGCCTCGAAAGATATAAAATTTCCCTTTATTACCGCTTTAGCTGCATTCCACAGATTTTGGTATGATGTCTCATCATTGTCATTATCTTGGGTGAAATTATTAATTGTTTCTGTAATTTGCTGTTTCACCCAGTCATTCTTTAAGATGAGATTATTCAGTTTCCAATTATTTTTTGGTCTATTTACCCTAACTTCTTACTGAATATAGCTTTTATTGCATTGTGATCTGAGAAGAAGGCATTTATTATTTCTGCCTTCCTGCATTTAATTTTGAGATCTTTATGTCCTAATATATGGTCAGTTTTTGTATAGGATCCATGAACTGTTGAGAAGAAAGTATATTTCTTTCTATCGCCATTCAGTTTTCTCCAAAGGTCTATCATACCTGGTTTTTCTAATGTTCTATTTACGTTTTTAATTTCTTTCTTATTTGTTTTGTGGTTTGATTTGTCTAAATCTGAGAGTGCAAGGTTGAGATCTCCCACTATTATAGTTTTACTGTCTATTTCTTCTTGCAACTCTCTTAACTGTTTCTTTAGAAAGTTATATGCTATACCACTTGGTGGATATATGTTTAGGGTTGATATGGCTTCATTGTTTACGCTACCTTTTAGCAGGATATAGTTTCCTTCCTTGTCTCTTTTAAGTAGATCAATTTCTGCTTTTGCTTGATCTGAGATAAGGATGGCTACCCCTGCTTTTTTGGCTTTACCTGAAGCATAATAGATTCTGCTCCAACCTTTTACTTTTACTCTGTATGTATCTCCCTGCTTTAAGTGTGTTTCCTGTAAATAACATATTGTAGGGTTCTGACTTTTGATTCAGTCTGCTATCCGTCTTCATTTGATGGGAGAGTTCATCCCATTCACATTTACAGTTAAAATTACTAATTCTGTATTTCCTGCCATCATATTATCCCCAGATTATGCTTTTTTCCCTTGACCCTGAACCCATTCCCCAATATTTAATTTATAGACCCCACTTGTGATGTGCATTCCTCCCTTTTTAGTATCCCTCCCCCCTCCTTCCAAGTCCCTTCCCTTTTCTTGTACCTTTCCCTTATTCCCCTTTTCCTTCTCCCTTTTCCTCTCCCCTCTTTTAATGAGGTGAGAGAGAATTCTCTGAAAAACAAATATGTCAATTATTTACTCTTTGAGCCTACTTTGATGAGAGTAAGATTCACACATGTTTCTCCCCCTCTCTAAATTCTCTCAGATGTGGTAGATTTTCTATGCCTCTTCCTGGGATTTAGTTTCCCTCTTTTTATCACTCCTTCCCCTTTTTCTGATACTACTCCCTTCCCTTTACAACTCCCCTGTTTTTTTTTTTTTTTATATCAGAAAAATCAAATTATCCATGCAGACTTTCTGTATATCCACAACAGAGATATAGTTCTCAAGAGTTCTTTTTACCTTTTTCTCTTTCTCTTCAGTCTTGTGGATGTGGATCATATTTTTTGTTTAAGTCTGGTTTTTTTTATTAGAAACAAATGGAATTCCTCTGTTTCATTAAATGACCTTCTTCTTCCATGGAAGAAAATGCTAAACTTAGCTGGGTAGTTTATTCTTGGTTGCAATCCTTATTCTTTTGCCTTTCAGAATATCTGGTTCCAGGCCCTTAGGTTTTTTAATGTGGAGGCAGCCAGATCTTGAGTGACCCTTATTGTGGCACCTTGATATTTGAATTTTTTTTTTTTTTCTAGCTGTTTGCAATATTTTTTTACTTTGTTTGGTAGTTCTGCAGCTTAGCTACAATGTTCCATGGAGTTCTTTTTTTAGGGTCTTTTTCAGAAAGTGTTCGATGAATTCTTTAAACGCCTATTTTCCCTTCTGTTTCTATTATCTCTGTACAGTTCTCTTTGATGATTTCCTGTAAAATACAATCTAGGCTCTTTTTTTGATCATGGTTTTCGGGAAGTTCAATGATCCTCAGATTATCTCTCCTAGATCTATTTTCCAGGTCTATACATTTTCCCAGTAAGTATTTGATGTTATTCTCCAGCTTTTCATTTTTGTTTTGTTTTGTTTTGTTTTGTTTTGTTTTGTTTTGTTTGACTGATTCTTGGGTTCTCCATGAATCATTCATTTCTATTTGTTCCGTCCTGATTTTAAATGAGTTATTTTCTTCATTTACATTTTTTAGTTTTTTTTGCCCAATTGAGTTTTTAAATGAATTATTTTGCCCTATTGAATTTTTTCCATTTCCCTAATTTTTTTTAGAGAATTATTTTCTTTTTCCAATTCAGAAATCCTACTTTCTTGAGACTTTTTTATCTTTTCCATTTCAGAAATCCTACTTTCTTGAGAATTTTTTATCTTTTCCAATTCAGAAATCCTACTTTCCTGTGATTTTTTAACCTTTTTTTAATTCACAAATTTTGTTTCCCTGCACCTCCTGTGAATTCTTTATTTTTTCCAAATCAAATTTCAGTTGTTTTTCTCTATCATAGCTTCTCTTTCCTTTCCCCATTTTTCTTCAAACTCCTTTTACTTTTTAACTTTCTCTTTTAACTTTCTCTTCTAGGAGAGAGTTATGTGATGGGAGGCAGGTATCATTCTCCTTTAGGCTGTTATCTGCTGACTCTCTGCTGTTAACTTCCTTGGGGTTGGATACCTTTTCTTTCTCTGTGTAGAAGGAATCAATAGTTCTCTTCAGCATTTTACTCATTGTTAAAAATCTGTTGGGGTCTGCCCTTGGGGTAAGAAGTTTATTTATTTATTTATTTATTTGCCAGCTTCCTCCCACACCGGATGGATGCAGTGGCTCCTGCACTTGAACTAAGAGAAAGCTCTGGGAGAGAGTTTCCCTCCCCCTCCCCAGAAATGCCTCAGAGATAATTAGCACGGCTGTGTTGTGAGGGTTGCCCAGTGAAGGACCCCGCTGTGTGTCCTAGTGAGTGCCCTGAGGTTTAAGACTGAACAGTAAAAGTGACACAAAGCCCAGCCAATGTGTCCCGTGGGGCGTGAATATCAGCAGCTTACATGAAAAGCCCCTGTGCTCAAACTGGAAGTGTATGTCCAGAAACCACGGTCCCTATTTCAAAGGTTCCGCTTCTCTGGGAATTCCGCAGCTGCTAGAGTTCCACAGCCTCAGGCTAAGCCCGGCACTATGTGGATTAGATGTTGCCTCTAGCTGTGTCCCCATTGTTCAGGCTCTTAACTACCCCAAGGTGAAGCCCTGGACAGCAGAAGGCAGCTTCACAGCTGTGCCAAAATCTGTTAGGTCACTTCTGGATTGGGGTGGTTCTAGGATCTGGCTTTATATTTTAAAGTGGCTTGATTTCTCTTCTGAACTGCTGTTTTATAAGCACAGAAGAGCTAACAGCCTGTGTCAGATTCCTCTATCTCAGCGGCTTCTCTGATCCCAGAATTCTCCCCAGCCTATCTGCACAGTGTGCTAGCACCCAACTGTCTATGCTGGCCTTTTTTCTTCCTCCCCTTGGAACTGACCTTTTCTGTTGAAATTCCAGATTCTCTTCAGCTGGTAAGTTGTCCTTGTGGTTTCTATCAGTCCAGCATTATTTTTGAGGCTGATTTAACTAATTGGTAATGAGGGAAGAAGGGAGCTTACAAACTTCTGTGTATCTTCTCTGCTATCTTGGCTCCGTCCCCTTCATCACTTCTCTACTAGGAAGGTATATTTAAATCACCTCAGTGTGGGGGCTCTAGAAAGCAATGGTACATTTTGTCAACCCAGCTTGACTCTTGGGAGTTCTAGGAAGCAGGACACAACACAATACCTTGGACAACTGTTGTGTGTGTGTGTGTGTGTGTGTGTGTGTGTGTGTGTGTGTGTGTGTGAGTGTGGGTGAGCCATTGGAGAATCCATTGGAGAAAGAAATGTGAACAAGTCCTATGTCTTTAGCAAGAAATCCCCCATGCACAGCATATTATGATCCACCATGTTACAAAGAGTTGGACACAAATGGGCCTGGTGTCAAAAATACATGAGTTCAAATCTTGTCTGTTACACTTAGTAGATTGTAACACTGGGAAACACACTTAACTTCTTTCTGGTTCAGTTTTCTCAACTTTAAAATAAAGATAATTATAGTAAATCTCTACTATAGTTGTGAGAATCAAATGAGATTAGCTTGTACCTGACACATAATGTTTCCTTAATAAATGCTTTTCCTCTTCCTTCAAGCTTTCTTCTTTCTCTCCTTCCTCCCCCCCCCCACTCTCTATTTACCCTTTACTTCATTTGTAAGACATCTCTGAACATCATTCTCTTGATTCCTAGAGAAGCATCAGTATCATACCAGATGTACATTCTCTGGAGAATGCTTGCTCTCATTGGTTTATTTCAGAATCCATTCTCTTTGGTGGATAGCATTTCTCAGTATTTTAAGATGATTCCTAACTTAGAATGAACTTTTGAGATCACTAATAGGCCTCCTGTTGCCTAAAGATAGCCAATTCTTCAAATTTTTCTATCCTGAAAATAATATTTGAATACTTCCCCTCTGGAAATTATAATACAAACTTAAATTTAATCCCCAATTTAGACAAATAACACTATTGATCACTTCAATCTTTTTTTCCTACTAGTGAAAATTTATAGAAAACACTTGGAAAATTAGTTATATGTTTGAATCACCACTGGGTGGAGACAGATATCTACAATGCATGGCTCTCAATTATGGACCCTTGGACTTCTGCCTAATTTTCTATTGAAATCCACATTAAGGCAATAAAATTATCATATATTTAACCACTTAATTCTAATTAGCATGTAACCATTTTAAAAGGTAATTTCTATAGAGGTGAATTTTCTTTTAATGTTAACAAAAATTCTAAGGATATTTCTTGAGAGAATATCACATGTTGGAAAGATACATATATACCCATGCATTAAGATACTCAAATAAATATTGCCTGTGTGACCCTCGTCAAATTATTGACCTCACAGTGCTTTATGTAAATCTCTTAAAATGTAAATTGCCAAGAAAATGCCAACCTGCTTTGGTAGAGGAAGTCTGTTCATCAGAGTTTGCTATACTAGTGAAATCATAGGTAATCACTTTCATTATGTTAGATAGTAAATATTAAATATACTTTTCTTGGTACAACTTATTTTGATCATCTATCAAAACCTGGGAATCAAATGAACATGGAGTCACTATTTTTGAATTGAAAAGATATCTTTTTCTTTTTTCTTACAGATGAAAACTTGAGGTCCCCCAAATATGGAATTTACGAGAAAGGCAGAATTCAAAAGCAACTCACCTAAATCCAAATTAATGTTTTTCTCTGAATCACATTTATATTCTCTTTTGTACTATAATAAAAATCCCTACAACATCCAAAATTCCCTTGATGATTTAATTCATATACATGATATTTAAGACAAATTATCCCAAAAGTGCAGTTTTAAACTTTACCAATTTTTCAAGAAGCTTTAACAGCTCAAAATTGCACTAAAACTTTTGGGACAATCTGTAAGATGATATGTGTTATAAATAAGTTCTTATTCAATTATTTCAGTTGTGTTTTATTCTTTGTGACCATATTTTAGGGTTTTTCTTGGCAAATCTACTAGAGTATTCTGATAGTTCCATCTCTAGCTCATTTTACACATAAGGAAACTGAAGCAAATAAGGTTAAGTAACTTAATCTGTGTAACATGGCTAGTAATCATCTGAGACTGGATTTAAACTTGGGAAGATGTCCTCCTGACTCCAGACCCAACATGCTCTATATACTTTGCCACCCTGCTGTCCCTATCATCTATAATTTCTAATCACTTAGTGAATGAGCTGTAATAGATAACTTGCTCTGTTACCATGACATCATGCTATTATGTCAGAGAGTATGTTGTGGAAAACTATGAGCCAGATGGTAAATTGAAAAGAGCATCCCTGGTTACTGCAAGACATTTCCTTTGAAAGTTTTTCAATCATAACTCTCTACTCAGAAACTCAAAACAAGGTAATGGGGACTGATATCTCTTTATCAATTTATCCACATTCTTAATTTGACTGGGTTTAAAGCTTTGTATACAAAGAAGCAAGTATTCATTCACTGGTAATCTCTCATAATATTAGCCTAGAGAAGGGACCATTGTAGGAGAGAGATTAGGGAGCAAGGGAAGATTTTTGTCTCTGAATAGTTGAGGAATTATCAAAATAATTGTAGATTTAACTGCCTGAGTGTAGAAAAGCATAATTAGGATTTAGGAGTGAAAGTGTCTAAATGCCATCTGCCTGAAGATGCAGATGTCAGCAAAAAGAAGGTCACCTTAGCAATTAGAGTTGTTTGAACCAAATAATGGACAGTATTCATTTATAGTAACTTCCTATCATGGGCCATCTTTAGACAAGTTTGGATAACCAATGTTGGGATATGTATTTTGAGGATTTTCTTTTTTATTTAATAGTATATTTTTTTTCAATTGCATATAAAGATTGTTTTCAACATTCATTTTTGTAAGATTCTGATATCCAAATTTTTCTCCTTCCTTCCTCTTCCTTCTTCCTCCTCAAAATACCAAGCAATCCAATATAGATTATATATGTACAATTACATAAAAATATTTCCACATTAGTCATTTTGTGAAAATTTTTAAAAAGGGAAAACCATAAGAAAGAAAAGGCAAAAAAAAAAAGTGAGAATAGGATATATTTAGACTCCATAGTTCTTCTGCTGTATATTGATAGCATTTTACATTATGAGTCCCTTGGAATTATCTTGAATCACTGTATTGCTGAGAAGAGCTAAGTTTATCATAGTTGATTACAGAACAATTTTGCTGGAGAACATTCTTAATTCAGCATTTGAGGAACTATATATGTAACCTCTAAGGTGCCTTTTGACCCTATAATTCAATGAGAATAATAGTAATATATATTTATGTAATACTTTTAATTTTGTAAAATATTTTACTTGTTTTATTTTATTAAATCTAATAAATGCTTAATAAGTGTATACTATATTACAGACAGTTAGATGTTTCAATGGATAGAGTTCTGGGTTTGGAGTTCAGGAATGCTCAGTTCAAATCCAGTCTCAGACACTTAATGGCTATGTGATCCTAGACAAGCCCTGTAATCTCTGTTTGCCTTAATTCATTGGAAAAGGAAATGGAAAACTACTCCAATATTTTTGCTAACAAAACCCCATGGGGTTAGGAAGAGTAGAACACAACTGAAGGACTGAACAACAATGTTGGTAGGCGATGTGTTAAGCATAAAATTAATAAAAAGATAAATAAATATAAAATATTAAATGAGAAATATTAAAATTAATAAATTATTATTAATAAAGTTAATAAAAAGAAAGACAGTCTGTGCCCTTAAGAAGCTTAGAAAGATAGGATAGAAAGATAAGGAGCATAAAAAGATAACAGAAAAGGGAGCATCTTGTTATGTGGAGTTGGGGAGAAAAGGAAGGGAAGCAAATGCTGAGTGGAGAGAACCCTAAAGTCCAATTTTTAATCTTCTATTAAGGAACACATTGAGGGAAGTTTGGTACTTTTACCTTCAGCCCTCTAGTCAGAGGATAGAGAAGACTGAAGGATGTGATGTTAGCCAAAGTTTTCCTTAGCAAAATGGTGCTGAAGCTCAAGATAGTAAGTTTAACTTGGGAGATGTATCTTGTTTTCTTGAACTGGGGGGGAAAAAAAAACAAAACAGAATTTGACAGGACAGAAGATTCAGAGAATAATCAGTCAGTCTTTTGATCCTCATAGTGATTCTAAGAGATAGGTGCTACTTTATTTTTAAATAACTTACAACTCACAAAACTTTTATACTGTTAATGAAAGTTTTGAAAGTAAAAGAAATGGTTTGAAAACTCACTGCAATATCTTTTGAAAAAATGTGAAGTGACAGCAGACTTTTAGGACACAATGATACACAGGTTACTATTGTATGTATCAATTAAGAGTTGATTGGCTATTCTAGAGAGAAACATCATTAATTTCAGAGATAGATGTATAAACAGGAACAGGTGCTGCTGCTAAAATAAGAATTAGCACACTCATTACATAGATATATTTCCTTTTTCACCACATCCACAACCCTCTATGTACCAACAAGCATCATTTTTTTTACTTTCTTTTAAAAATTATTATTGCAAATATTATTATAGCTTTTTATTTACAAAACATATGCATGGGTAATTTTTCAACATTGACTCTTGCAAAACCTTCTGTTCCCACTTTTCCCTTCCTTCCATCTACCCCCTCCCCTAGAGGGCAGGTAGTCCAATACATGTTAAATATGTTAAAGTATATGTTAAACCCAACATATCTATCTATCTATATCTATATCTATATCTATATCTATATCTATATCTATATCTATATCTATATCTATATCTATATCTATATCTATATCTATATCTATATTTATATCTATATATATATATAATTATCTTGCTATACAAGAAAAATCGGATCTAGAAAGAAAGAAAAAAATCTGAGAAGGAAAACAAGAATGTAAGCAAACAATAACAGAAAGAATGGTAATGCTATATTGTGGTTCACACTTATTTCCCATAGTTTTTCTCTGGGCGTACCTGGTTCTCTGCATTACTGAACAATTGGAACTGGTTTGAATCATCTCATTGTTGAAGAGAGCCACATCCATCAGAATTGATCATTATATATTATTGTTGTTGAAGTGTATAATGATCTCCTGTTTCTGCTTATTTCATTTAGCATCAATTCATATAAGTGTCTCCAAGACTCTCTGAAATCATCCTCCTGTTCATTTCTTACGGAACAATAATATTCCATAACATTCACATGCCACAATTTACCCAACCATTCTCCAATTAATGGGCATCCATTCAATTTCCAGTTTCTAGCCAGTACAAAAAGGGCTTCCACAAACATTTTTTGCTCATATTGGGACCCTTTCCCTTCTTTAAGATCTCTTTGGGATATAAGGCCAGTAGTAACACTGCTGGATCAAAGGGTATATACAGTTTGATAACTTATTGAGCATAGTTCCAAATTGGTATCCAGAATGGTTGGATGCATTCACAATTCCACCTAAAATGTATCAGTGTCCCAGTTGTCCCATATCCCCTCCAACATTCATCATTATCTTTTCCTGTCACCTTAGCCAATCTGAGAGGTACACACCTCTCAGTGTGGTATCTCAGAGTTGTCTTAATGTGCATTTCTCTGTTCAATAATGACTTGGAACACCTTTTCATATGACTGGAAATAGTTTCAATTTCTTGTACAAAAACTTTTTAACTTAATGTAATCAAAATTGTCTATTTTGTGATCAATAATGATCTCTAGTTCTTCTTTGGGCACAAATTCTTTCCTACTCCACAAATCTGAGAGGTAAACTGTCCTCTGTTTTTCTAATTTATTTATAATCTCATTCTTCATGTCTAGATCATGAACCCAATTTGACCTTATCTTGGTATAAAGTATTAAGTGTGGGTCCATGCCTAATTTCTGCTATACTGGTTTCCAATTTTCCCAGCAGTTTTTATCAAATAGTGAATTCTTATCTCCAAAGCTGGGGTCTTTAGGTTCGTCAAACACTAGATTGCTATAGTTATTGCCTATTTTGTCCTGTGAATCTAACCTGTTTCACTAATTAAGTAGTCTATTTCTTAGCCAGTACCAAATGCTTTTGATGATTGCTGCTTTATAATATAGTTTTAGATCTGGTACAACTAGGCCACCTTCATTTGATTTTTTTTTTCATTAGTTCCCTTGAAATTCTTGACCTTTTGTTCTTCGAGATTAATTTTGTTGTTATTTTTTCTAAGTCAGTAAAATAGTTTCTTGGAACTCTGATTGGCAAAGCACTAAATAAATAGATTAGTTTAGGTAGTATTGTCATCTTTATTATATTTGCTCAGCCTATCTAAGAGCACCTGCTATTTTCCAAATGTTTAGATCTCACTTTATTTGTGTGGAAAGTGTTTTGTAGATCAAAATGGGCCCATGATTTAGGCATAAAGAATGAGATCATAAATAGATTAGAGGACATAGGATAGTTTACCTCTCAAACTTGTGGAGGAGAAAAGAATTTGTGACCAAAGGAGAACTAGAGATCATTATTGATCACAAAATAGAAGATTTTGATTACATCAAACTACAAAGTTTCTGTACAAACAATACTAATGCAAACAAGATTAGAAGGAAAATAACAAATTGGGAAAATATTTTTACAGTTAAAGGTTCTGATAAAGGTCTCATTTCCAAAATATATAGAGAACTGACCCGAATTTATAAGAAATCAAACCATTCTCCAATTGATAAATGGTCAAAGGATATGTACAGACAATTTTGAGACTATGAAATTGAAACTATATCCACTCATATGAAAGAGTGTTCCAAATCACTACTGATCAGAGAAATGCAAATTAAGACAACTCTGAGATACCACTACACACCTGTCAGATTGGCTAAGATGACAGGAACAAATAATGATGAATGTTGGAGAGGATGTGGGAAAACTGGGACACTAATACATTGTTGGTGGAGCTGTGGAAGAATCTGTCCATTCTGGAGGGCAATTTGGAACTATGCCCAAAAAGTTATCAAACTGTGCATACCCATTGATCCAGCATTGCTGCTATTGGGCTTATATCCCAAAGAAATACTAGAGGGGAAAGGGACCTGCATGTGCCAGAATGTTTGTGGCAGCCCTTTTTGTAGTGGCTAGAAACTGGAAGATGAATGGATGTCCCTCAATTGGAGAATGGTTGGGTAAATTACGGTATGTGAAGTGAAGTATTATTGCTCTGTCAGAAATGATCAACAGGATGAATACAGAGAGGCTTGGAGAGACTTACATCAACTGATGCTGAGTGAAATGTGCAGAACTAGGAGATCATTATACACTTCAATAACAATACTATATGAGAATGTGTTCTGATGGAAGTGGATATCTTCAACATAGAGAAGAGGTAATCCAATTCCAATTAATCAATGATGGACAGAATCAGCTATGGAACACTGAGAAATTAGTGTAAACTGTTAACATTTTTTAGTTTTTCTCCCCAGGTTATTTTTACCTTCCAAATCCAATTCTTCCTTTGCAACAATAACAATAACAACAAAATTTGGTTCTGCACATATATATTGTACCTAGGATATACTGTAACATATTTAATATGGGAATGCCTGCCATCTAGGGGAGGGGCTGGAGGGAAGGAGGGGAAAAATTTGGAACAGAAGGGAGTACAAGGGACAATGTTGTAAAAAAAATTACCCATGCATATGTACTGTCAAAAAAAGTTACAGTTATAAAATTAATTTAAAAAAAGAAAAAGAGTGACAATTTGATCTCCTCATTACTTACTCTTCTTTTTCATCTCTTATCTCCAAAGCAAGCATTTCTAATACAATACTGATTAATAATGGTTATAGTGGGCAGCCTTTTTTCACTCCCAATCTTATTGGGGATGGTTCCAGTTTATCCCCATCACATATGATGCTTACTGATGGTTTTAAATAGATGTTACTGAGTATTATAAGGAAAAGTCCATTTATTTATATACTCTCTCACGTTTTTAATAGGAATAAGTGTTAGATTTTTTGAGATGATCATATGGTTTTTGTTAATTTGATTATTGATGTAGTTAATGATGCTAATAGTTTTCGTAATATTGAACTAGCCCTGCATTCCTGGTATAAATCCTACTTGGTCATGGTGTATTATCCTGGGGATGATTTTCTGTAATCTTTTTTTAAAATTTTTGCATCGATATTCATTAGGGAGATTGGTCCATAACTTTCTTTCTCTGTTTTCATGCTACCTGGTTTAGGTATCAGTACCATGTTTGTGTCAAAAAAGAAATTTGGCAAAATCTCTTCATTCCCTATTTTTCAAATAGTTTATAGAACATTGGAGTTAATTGTTCTTTAAATGTTTGGTAGAATTCACATGTAAAACCATTTGTCCTGAGGATTTTTTCTTAGGGAGTTGATTAATAGCTTGTTTTATTTATTTTTCTAAAATGGGACTATTTAAGCAATCTGTTAATCTGGACAACCTATATTTTTGAAGGTATTCATCCATTTCATTTAGGTTATCAAATATATTGGCATAAAGTTGGGCAAAGTAACTCCAAATTACTGCTCTAATTTCCTCTTCATTAGTGGAAAATTCTCCCTTTTCATTTTTAAGACTAACAATTTGATTTTCCTTTTTCTTTTTTCTAATCAAATTTACCAAAGGTTTATATATATTGTTGGTTTTTTCATAAAACCAACTTTTAGTTTTATTTATTAATTCAATAGTTTTTTGGTTTTTTTTTTTTTTACTTTCAATTTTATTATCTCTCCTTTTATTTTTAGAATTTCAAGTCTAGTATTTGATTGGGCGTTTTTAATTTGGTCTTTTTCTAGCTTTTTTAGTTGCAAGCCTAATTCATTGATTTTCTCTTTCTCTATTTTATGCAAGTAGGCCTCTAGAGATACAAAATTTCCACTTGTTACTGCTTTGGCTGCATCCCACAAATTTTGGTATGCCATCTCCTTATTGTAATTCTCTTGGATGAAATTATTAATTGTGTCTATAATTGGCTGTTTCACCCATTAATTCTTTAGGATGAGATTATTTAGTTTCCAATTACTTTTTGGTCTATTTACCCCTAGATTTTTGTTGAATATAGTTTTTGTTACATCATGATCTGAAAAGAATGCATTTACTATTTCTGCCTTTCTGCATTTGATTTTGAGGTCTTTATGTACTAATGTATGGTCAATTTTTGTATAGGTTCCATAAACTGCTAAGAAGAAAGTGTCCTTTCTGTGTCCATTCAATTTTCTCCAAAGAGCTATAATACCTAACTTTTCTAGTATTCTACTTACCACTTTAACTGCTTTCTTATTTGTTTTGTGGTTTGATTTATCTAATTCTGAGAGTGCATGGTTGAGATCTTCCACCATTATAGTTTTGCTGTCTATTTCTTCTTGCATTCTCTTAACTTCTCATTTAGTAATTTAGATGCTATACCACTTGGTGCATATATGTTTAGTATTGATATTGCTTCATTATCTATGCTGCCCTTTATAGTGCCCTTCCTTATCTCTTTTAATTAGATTTTTTTTTCTTTTACTTGATCCGAGATTAGGATGGCTATCCCTGTTTTTTTTTTACTTTATCTGAAGCATAATAAAACCTTTTACCTTTACTCTGTATGTATCACTCTGCTTTAAATGTGTTTACTTTAAAGAACATATTGGAGGATTATGGTTTTTAATCCAGTCCGCTATCCATCTCCACTTTATGGAAGAGTTCACCTCATCCCCATTTATAGTTAAAATTACTAATTCTGTATTTCCTGCCATCTTATTATACTCAGATTTTATATATATATATATATATATATATATATATATATATATATATATATATATATATATATATGTTTCTCTTTCCTTTTCTCCTTACCCCTTTCAAATTATGGGGGCACCACTTGCCTTAAGCAGCCCTTCCCCTTTGGAGTCCCTACCCTTTTCTTATACCTTTCCCTTACTATTTCTGTATTCCCTTTTATTTAGTCTACCCTTCCCTTTTTCTTTTCCCCTCCCACTTTTCAATGATGTGAGAGAAATTTCTCTATAAACCAAATATGTCTAATATTTTCTCTTTGAGCCAAATCTGATGAGAGTAAAATTCACACAATGTTCATTCCCCTCCCTTCTTTCCCTCAGATATAATAGGTTTACTTTGCCTCTTTGTGAGATGTAATTTCCCTCTTTTTACCTCCACTTTTCCCTTTTTCTTCTACAATCCCTTTTCCATCTCTAGTTCCTTTTTTATATTATAACAGTAAAATCAAATTATACATGCATTCTCTATGTATACTCATAACAGAAATACAGGTCTCAAGAGTTCTTTTTATCTTTTTATGTTTCTCTTGAGTACTATATTTGGAGGTCATATTTTTTGTTTAGCTCTGTTTTTTTCATTAGAAATAAATGGAATTCACCTATTTCATTGAATGCCCATCTTCTTCCCTGGAAGAAAATGATCAGTTTATATGGGTAGTTTATTTTTTACTGCATTCCAAGTTCTTTTGCCTTTCAGAATATCAGATTCCAGGCTCTTCAATCCTTTAATGTAGAAGCTGCTAGATCTTGAGTAATCCTTATTAGGGCTCCTCTGTATTTGAATTTTTTTTTTTTCCTGGCTGCTTATAATATTTTTTCCTTGGTCTGATAGTTCTACATTTTAGCCACAATATGTCTTGGAGTTTTAATTTTGGGGTCTCTTTCAGGAGGTGTTCGATGAATTCTTTCAATAACTATTTTACCTTCTGATTGTATGACATCTGGGCAAGTGTCTGATGATTTCCTGAAAAATGATATCTAGACTCTTTTTTTTTCATCATGATTTTCAGGGAGTCCCAATATTCCTTAGACTATCTCTCCTAGAATTATTTTCAAGATCTGTTTTTTTTTTCCCCAAGGAGGTAGGATTTGAATTTGGATCTTTATGACCCTAAACATAGCATTCCCTCCATTATACTACCTAAGACTTCAGGTTGATTACTTGAAGATCTTTTATCTTATTTCATTATTCAGTATTCCCCAAATATCTCCTCTAGTATTCTAGATTTTTCTCCAATATCTTTTCTCTCTTTATCCTTTATCCTATTAAGAAAATTTCTTGGATATTAAGGATATTAAGAAAATATCCTGTAAGAAAATTTCTGTTCCTCCTTACTCACTCAGTGAAAGCAATTCTTTATTTTCCTCTCTATAGTTCTATCAGTAAGCTAGATATGGAGAACAGCCACAGATGGGAAGCTCCCAGAAGATTATTTTTTAATTATTTTCTCCACTGCTGGTAACAACACCAAGTTTCTGAAGTACAGAAATGATATCTATGCTTTAGGAATATAAATTTTGAAAGTGTGTAGAAAGTTGGATGGGGAGGAGAGTGTCTGGAAGCAATGAAACCCAAAAGCTTTTTTTCCACAATAGTCAGAGTTCTTGTGATCATACATTTTATACTGTAAAGGACCTTAAAGTCTGTAGAGTCTAATATCATCTTTCTGTTGATAAATATATTGAGAGCCTAGAAAGGTATAATATTTTGTTCAAAGTCACATTAGTAGTGAGCACTAAAACTAAGATTTGAATCCAGGTCGTATAATTTCAAATATAGCATATTTTAAAAATTGTAATATGAAACTAGTTGACCTGGAGTTAGAAAGACACATCTTTCTGAGTTCAAATCTTGCCTTAGGCACATACTAACTTTGTGACTAACTTGGGTGAATTTTTTTTTCCTTTCTTTTTCTATTTTGAAAAAGGTACATACAAAGGTAATTTTCAGCATTCACCCTTGCAAAACCTTGTGCTCCAAATTTTTCTCTCTCCCTCCCCATTTCCCTTCTCTGTTAGACAGCAAGTAATCTAATATAGGTTAAGCATGTGCAATTCTTCTAAACATACTTTTCACATTTATCATGCTGCACAAGAAAAATCAGATCAAAAGGAGAAAAAATTAAAAAGAAAAATTAAGAAAGCAAACAACAGCTACATAAAAGATGAAAATACTTTGTTGTGATCCACATTCTGTTCCCATACTCCTCTTTCTGAAAGCAATTGTCTTTCGCCATTGTGACTAACTTTGTCAGGGGTAAGTCACTTTTTTCTTGACTCATAAAATAAGTTGGAGAAGGAAATGGCAAAGCATTTTAATATCTATGGGGTCATAGTCAGACATAACTGAATAATAACACTACTAAGTGAAGAATGAGATGAGAACCAATGTCTTTAGAATCCAAATCAAATAGTCCTTGCTCTGAACTGTTCTGCATTCTTTTCTTCAGCCTCATTTCTTTGAATATTTCTTTGAACACGCTCACTGCCCCAATGCACTGTACTCTCCTAATAAAATTTGTTTACAATCTTCATGTTTTCAAATGCTAACTTTACCTATCCCAGATGACTAAATAAATGGGACTTAATCTGTCTGGTTCAAGTCTTACATGAGGCTCTCTCTTCCCATCATATTTCTGTGAGTCTAATATTTATGTTTAAAAAGTTGGGTAACGGGGAGGAAAGTCTCAGTTTCCCTATCTGTGAAAGAAATGGCAGAGCAGTCTAGTATCTCTGCCAAGAAAACCTCAAATGTGGGGTAAGGAAGAATCAGACACAACTGAAAAAAGATGGAACAACAAAGTGCAATATTTTATCTTAAAGTCAGGCCATAAAGGAGGTATTTAAGCTTGACTAAGAGTGGTGTCTTTATGAGTAGAAAAAAGGGGTAGTTATAAAAGGGTCTAGGCAGAATAGCTGGGGTTTATTTTCCAAGCTGCTATGATTTGTCATTTCCTTCTCCTGCTTATTTTACAAATGAAGAAACTGAACTGCCATAGGTTCATACAGCAAGTAAGTGTCTAAGGTAATATTTAAACTCACAAAAAAACTAATTTTCTTGACCCCAAGCCTGATGCTCTTACCACTGTTTCACCTTACTGTTACTTTAGCTAAGGATCACCAAGTACAATCCCTACATTTTACCAATGAAAAAATTTGAATCAGAGGGATGAGGTGAGTTCTCTTAAGGTCATATGACAAATTAGTGTCAGAAGTAGAATTTGTATTTAGGTCTTCCTGACTCCTAGTTCAATGCTTATTCACTATTCAACATTGCCTTTCATAATGAGGATGATAATGGCTGTGATAGGCCTGAAGGACTTGAATTTAGATAAGAAAGTTAACTCCTTATCTAGTCTATGACTATAATTTAAGATCTTTGTCTACACTTTATCCACCTTGAAATTAGTTGAGACAGAGATAGCAGAATGAGTTTTCTATGGGTCAATCATTTGTTTATCCAATTAAGTTAACTCATTTTTGTCCTCCTGTCAAATTAATAACACATAGTAAATACATAATAAAAATTTATTATATGTTGGCATTTAATAATCTTGTAGCATTCAAATAACCCTAAATGATGAAAGGCAAAATGAATAATTTTGATCACATTAAATTAAAATATTTTTGTACAAACAAAATCAACAGAAACTAGATTAAAAGAGAAGTACAAAGCTGGGAAAAAAATTTTTACGTCCAGATTTTCTGATAAAGGTCTCATTTTTAAAATCCATAAAGAACTGTGTCAAATTTATAAGAATGCAAGTCACTTGATAAAAGGTCAAAGGATAGGAACAGACAATTTCCAGATGATAAAATTAAAGTCATCCATAGTCATATGAAAAAATACTCTCAATCACTATTGATTAGGGAAATGCAGATTAAAACAACTCTGAGATATCACCTTACATCTTTCAGATTAGCTCAGATGATAGAAAAAGATAATGATAAATGGGTGATCAAAATGTGCATACCCTTTGATCCAGCAGTGTTTCTATAAGTGTGTCTATATCCCAAAGAGATCTTAAAAGAGGGAAAAAAGGACCCACATGTGTAAAAATGTTTGTAGTCGCCCTTTTTGTGGTATTGAAAAATAAGTAGAAGCCTACCAATTGGGGAATGACTGAATAAGTTGTGGTATATGAAGGGAATGGAATATTATTGCTCTATAAAAAATGATGAGCTAGCTTATTTTTAAAAGGCCTGGAAAGATTTACATAAACTGATGCTGAGCAAAAACAAGTAGAACCAGGAAAACATTGTACACAATAACAGCAAGAATATGCGATCATCTATGAAATACTTCTTCTTAGTGGTTTAGTGATCTAAAGCAATCCCAATAAATATTGGACAGAAAATGCTATCTGCATACAGAAAAAGAACTTCAGAGATGAGTGTAAATCAACATAAGCTATATTCATTTTTTTTTTTCTGTTTGTTTTTTTTTTCTCTTATGGCTTTCCTTTTAGCTTATGATATTTCTCTCTATTTTTTTTATTAATAGTTTTTATTTACCAGATATTTGCATGGGTAATTTTACAACATTGACAATTGCCAAACAATTTGTTCCAATTTTTTCCTTCCTCCCCCACCCCCAGATGGCAGGTAGACGGATACATGTTAAATATGTTAGAGTATAAATTAAATACAATATATGTATACACAACCAAACAGTTGTTTTGCTGAACAAAAATAATTGGAATTTGAAATAGTGTACATTTAGTCTGTGAAGGAAATCCAAAATGCAGGCGGACAAAATTAGAGGGACTGGGAATTCTATGTAGTGGTTCATAGTCATCTCCCAGAGTTCTTTTGCTGGGTGTAGCTGGTTCAGTTCATTACTGCTCTATTGGAACTGATTTGGTTCATCTCATTGTTGGAGAGGGACATGTCCATCAGAATTGATCATCATTCAGTATTGTTGTTGAAGTATATAATGATCTCCTGGTCCTGCTCATTTCATTCAGCATCAGTTCATGTAAGTCTCTCCAGTCCTTTCTGAAATCATCCTGCTGGTCATTTCTTACAGGACAATAACATTCCATAATATTCATATACTACAATTTATTCAGCCAATCTCCAATTGATGGGCATCCACATAGTTTCCAGTTTCTGGCCACCACAAAAAGGGCTGCCACAAGCATTCTTGTACATACAGGTCCCTTTCCCTTCCTTAAGATCACTTTGGGATACAAACCCAGTAGCAACGCTACTGGATCAAAGGGTATGCACAGCTTGCTCTCCAAATTGCTCTCCAGAATGGCTGGATGTATTTGCAGTTCCACCAACAATGTATCAGTGTCCCTGTTTTCCCACATCCTCTCCAACACTGTGCATTACCTTTCCCTGTCATTCTAGCCAATCTGAGAGGTGTGTAGTGTTATCTCAGAATTGTCTTAATTTGCATTTCTCTGATTATTAATGATTTGGAACATCTTTTCATATGACTAGAAATAGTTTCAATTTCTTTATTTGAGAATTGTCTCTTCATATCCTTTGATCATTTATCAATTGGAGATTGGCTTGATTTCTTATATATTAGAGTCAATTCTCTATATATTTTGGAAATGAGGCCTTTATCTGAACCTTTGATTGTAAAAATATTTTCCCAGTTTATTGTTTCCTTTCTAATCTTATCTGCATTGATTTTGTTTGTACAAAAACTTTTCAATTTGATATAATCAAAGCTTTCTATTTTGTGATCAATAATGATCTCTAGTTCTTCTTTCGTCATGAATTCATTCCTCTTCCACATGTCTGAGAGGTAAATTATCCTATGTTCCTCTAATTTATTTATAATCTCATTCTTTATTCCTAGGTCATGAATCCATTTTGACCTGACCTTGGTGTACAGTGTGAAGTGTGGATCAATGCCAAGTTTCTGCCATATTAATGAGTATATCTGGTACAGCTAGGCCACCTTCTGACCTTTTGTTTTTCTATATGAACTTTGTTGTTATTTTTTCTGGGTCATTAAAATAGTTTTTTGGGAGTCTGATTGATATAGCGCTAAATAAATAGATTAGTTTAGGTAGTATTGTCATCTTTATTATATTTGCTTGCCCTATCTAAGAGCATTTAATATTTTTCCAATTGGTTAGATCAGACTTAATTTGTGTGGAAAATGTTTTGTAGTTTTGCTCATATAGTTTCTGATTTTCCCTTGGCAGATAGATTCCTAAATATTTTATGCTATTGTAGTTACTTTAAATGGAATTTCTCTCTGTAACTCTAACTGTTGGACTTTGTTAGTGACATATAGGAATGCTGATGATTTATGTGGAGTTATTTTGTATCCTGCAACTTTGCTAAAGGTGTAGATTATTTCTAATAGCTTTTTAGTTGAATCTTTGGGGTTCTCTATGTATACCATCATATCATCCGCAAAGAGTGATAATTTGGTTTCCTCATTACCTGCTCTAATTCCTTTAATTTCTTTCTCCACTCTTATTGCCAAAGCTAGAGTTTCTAATACAATATTGAATAGTAATGGTGATAGTGGTCAGCCTTGTTTCACCCCTGATCTTAGTGGGAATGGTTGCAATCTTTCTCCATTACATATGATGCTTATTGATGGTTTTAAATAGATGTTACTGATTTTCTTACGGAAAAGTCCATTTATTCCTATACTCTCAAGTGTTTTTAATAGGAATGGATGTTGGATTTTATCAAATGCTTTTTCTGATCTATTGAGATGATCATATGATTTTTGTTAATTTGATTATTAATATAGCCAATTATGCTGACAGTTTTCCTAATATTGAACCAGCCCTGTATTCCTGGTATAAATCCTACTTGATCATGATATATTATCCTGGGGATGATTTTCTAGAGTCTTTTTGCTAATATCTTATTTAAGATTTTAGCATCAATATTCATTAGGGAGATTGGTCTATAGTTTTCTTTCTCCATTTTCAACGTACCTGGTTTGGTTTGGGTATATCAGTACCATGTCTGTGTCATAAAAGGAATTTGGTAGGACTCCTTCATTCCCTATTTTTTCAAATAGTTTATATAGCATTTGAACTAATTGTTCTTTGAATGTTTGGTAGAATTCACCTGCGAATCCATCTGGTCCTGGATATTTTTTCTTAGGAAGTTGATTAATAGCTTTCTTTATTTCTTTTTCTGAAATGGGACTATTTAAGCAATTTACTTCCTCCTCTTTTAATCTGTAAAGCCTATACTTTTGGAGGTATTCCTCCATTTCACTTAGGTTATCAAATTTATTGGCATAAAGTTGGGCAAAGTAACTCATTATTTCTCTAATGTCCTCCTCCTTGGTGGAAAGTTCCACCTTTTCATTTTTAAAACTAACAATTTGATTTTCCTCTCTCCTTTTTCTAATTAGATTTACCAAAGGTTTATCTATTTTATTGGTTTTTTCATAAAATCAACTCTTAGTTTTATTTATTAGTTCAATAGATTTTTTTACTTTCAATATTACTAATTTTCCTTTTAATTTTAGAATTTCAAGTTAAGTATTTGATTGGGGGTTTTTAATTTGGTCTTTTTCTAGCTTTTTAAATTGCATAGCTTACGATATTTCTCTCCCAACATGATTTGTAAAAGCCATGTGTAGTAAAAATAAATAAATTTTCAAAATAACCCTAAAGGTCCATTTCTCACAAGGGCTTAATAGCATATATGTAGCTACAAACCACATGAAAAATAAAAACTGTTGGAATATTTACAACTACAAAAATAACAGTATGAAGAGTAAGTTAATCATAAGTGATCCCATAAATTATTTTGTGTTTATGTTTTATGTACTGCCAGTGTACATGTTAATCTCTCCAGGATCCATAAGGAACTATTTTCTTGGAATCTCTAGTGGTTAGCACAATGCTCAATACACCTGATAGTAACTGATTAGGGTTGGGTAAATTTAATGGAATCATTTAGATTTTTAAATTTAGTATTTCAGTTTCCATTTTTATTCATTTCAATTAAAATCATAACATATTTTGTTTTAGAACACTTTAAGCACAAGACATTATCAGGTGCTAGAAATTCAAAGACAAAAAGAAATCATTTCTGACCTCAAATACGCTATTGGGGGAACTCAATATAAAGGTAGAGAAGAACATAGCAAATAATTTCCAAATGGAGAGAACATTAGTAACTGGGAAGTCCAGGAAGGTAGATATTTGATAGTGTAACAGTAAAGAATCTTGTCAGTTCCCAGGATTCAGATCTTGCTTATATCTAATTTTTTTTTCTGAAGAAACAGACACAGAGTAGTTATGTCACAAAGTAAATGCAGAAGTAAGAAATTAATCATGTTGCCTAATTATTAGACCAGTATATCAGTGAATTAGACTGAATTTACAAGTATTCAGAAACTTTGAATCTATAAAAAGCAAGGCAATGCAATTTCTTACATAGACTAGTGTTACTCTTATCTTCCATATGGATAATTAAATCCAAGGACTGGTGTGTGTATGTATGCATGCATATGTTTATAAGTAAGTATGTGTACATGTACATATATGTATATATGTCGTGTGTGTGTATATATATATATATATATATATATATATATATATATATATATATATTATGTCTATGTAGGATGGTGTGTATATGTATATGTGTGTCACTGATTTAGATCTGAAAGGAAAGCATAAAGGCCATTTAGTTCAACCACCTTATTTTACAAATGAGGAAACTAAAGTTCAAAGAGACTGTAACTGTCCCAAGATCACCCAAGAGATTTCAGCAAAGTATTATTTGTACTTCTGGTCTAATATACTAAAGTCCTAGATTGGTAGGCAGGCGGTATGATTCTCTCTTAGAACGTCATTTCCCTGGGGCAGCTAGGTGGTATAGTAGTAGATAGAGTACCAATCCTGAAGTCAGGAGGACCTGAATTCAAATCTGGCCTCATTCAGTTAACATTTCCTAGCTGTGTTACCCTGGACAAGTCACTTAACTTCAATTGTCTCAGAAAAAAAAAAAAAAAAAAAAGAACTTCATTTCCCTTATGACATGTATATTGTGTATATCATTCTTTTCAATTGAAAAATAAGGGAATATTTTAGCAATTTTTCAGAACACAAAAATATATTTCAGATTGATTAGACTTAATTATATATTTTAGGTTATTGGGAAGAAAACATTTTAGAAATGCTCTGCACATTTACAGAATTTACAGAATGAATATTTATAGTGAATAATCATAATGATTATTCACTATAAAGGAAGAAGAAAATCTGCAGTTCTCCTATTACATAATTTCTGGCCTTATTGCACATTATTTCTATTTGCTTAGCTTTTTGTTTGTTTGTTTTGATTCCAACCAAGTTTGGCTGTTTGCTTTCTTGAAGTTCCATCTCCTGTCTTTGGAGGTTTAGACAGGCATTCCTCCAATCCTGAATTTACTCTCATTCTATCTCTGTCTCTTAATAATCCCTTGTTTCTTTCAGTGTTCAGTTAATAAGCTACCTTCTGTGTGAAGCCTTTCCTAACCTCCCTAGATGTTTAGATATTCACGTGCATCCTTTATAAAAGTATTATATATATATATATATATATATATATATATATATATATATATATATATTCATTTCTGTACATATGATCTTTCCCAGTAGGGAGAAGAACTATTTTTCATTTATATTTTTATCCCCAGCAAGCTGCAACAATATTCTGCACATATAGCAAGCCCCGCTGGGTAGCATTTTCCATCAATGTGACAGTAGCTTGTTCACTATCATCTTGTAGAGAAAGACTCTGCTGATAGTATTTGTACTTGACATTATTATTGTTGTTTTTATTCTCAACAACAAGATGTGCTATTAATTATAGGAAAATCATACAGTGATAAAAATCATGAAGCATGATGTTGGATAAATTAATAGAACTGACAGACTTGGATTCAAATTCTGATTAGACACTTACTAGCTCTGTAACCACAACCAAGTCATGTAACATCCCTGAGACTCAATTTCTTTATCTGCAAAATGGTGTTAGATTTGATAACCTCTAAGATTCTTTCAATATCCAAATTTATGATCCAACAGTGTCTCAGCTGAAAGAGATTTGGAAAATGCCATTTTATTAGATACACCATTCTTTTTATTAACAGAAGGAATTTATTTTCTGTGGGGAGTCAAGAGTTTGCTTGATTTTCCAATTGAATGCAATGCTACAGTAAAACTAATGGATTTGTTTGCACCCTGTGATTTTTACATAAAGGCAAAGAAAAAAGAGAGAGAAGTTAAATCATGAATTAGAAACATGATAGTAATTTTCATTTTTTTTTTTAATAAAACATCTTCTGTTTGCAAATCTGTGTACTGGATATTGAGAAAATATCAAAAGAAGAAGATTCCAGTCCTGCCTTCAAAGAGGTTTTATGTCACATTTAATATGCTTTATTTTTCTCTGAGAAACTGGAGTTATTTAATACTTCAATACTATCAAGTGATATAGTAAATTGATTTGTTTTTTTTTTTAATACAGAGGTTTATTCATTACATTTTTTAATGAAAGAGGACTAAAAATATGTCTAAATAAAATACATTAAGGAAAAATATGAGGGGAATCCTTTTCAAAATAGGGTCCAGATCTATAATTTCATTTGAATTTCATTGACTTCCAAATAAGCAAATTCCCTCAAAGCAAATCAGTATCTATGATATAATTTATCATTTCTGCATTTAAAAACTTTGTCATAATTTTGGGATAATTTAATCATTTTGTATTAAAGCCAATAATTTAATAAAAAAATAAAAAAAAATTAAAAGTTGTACTCTGGAAAGCCAAAAACAGTCATGGAGGTGCACTCATGGCTTATATGTCCTTTGGAAGAATGATCACATTCTTCCAAGAAGAGGGTAACAATCAACTCTGATTGGCTAATGAGAGAATGAATATTGCAATGAGGAGCTGACAATGACATCACATCAAAGAGAGACTATCTATCTCCAGACCACTACAATCTTGGAAATCTATTCAAATAATTCATTCCCCACCCAAACCTGAATGAAGCACAATGGCTTCCCCATTGGGGTGGGGGCTGAACAAGATTGTTAAGAAGGTTAATCCAATCTCAGGATCAGTTAAGTCCTTTAAGAGACTGAACTTTTGAAATCAGGACTTTAGAAAAAGGGGGGAACTCTGGATCTCCTTAAATCATTAGTTATTCATTTCTTTTATTTATTATCTTAGAGAATTGCTCAGGACAATTATATATCTAATATGAGTAACTGACAGGGCTTAAACTCAGATGACTCTAAGGCCACAACTTTATTCACTGTATCATGCTATCCTAAATAATAGATTCTCAATATACTTTAGATGGTTGATTGATTGAAGATGTTAAAGGTAGCAATTAATCTACTTTATATATCAGTGATGACACAGTGATCAGCACTCCATATGGGATTGGAAAATATGTATGGTGAAAATTAAATTGACCTTTCTTTTTTTTTTTTGTTCAATGGGCAGATTCCTCCAAAGGACCTCAACCATCTTCAGGTGTAAATGGCAACATGCATCATCCTACCAGCACGGGGCAGCAGCCAGTTTCTGCCATCCCTTCTCCAAGTACCAGCAAGCCTTGGCGCAGCAAATCCATGAATGTCAAGCACAGTGCCACCTCTACCATGTTGTCTGTGAAGCAGTCCAGTCCTGCCACCTCTCCAACACCATCCTCAGAGAGATTGAAGCCACCTCTAGCAGAAGGGGTCAAACCCCCTTCATCTGGACAGAAATCCATGCTGGAGAAATTCAAGTTTGTAAATGCTCGGACTGTTTTGCGACCACCACAGGCTCCCAATCCAGTGTTTAATGACGGTGTACGAGATGATGATGCTTTTTCCGAATGTGGTGAGCTGGATGGCTTTAACCATGGACTGAATAGTGGTGGGTCAACTAGCAGCAGTCCCAAAGTGTCACCAAAATTAACTCCTCCAAAAGCTGGAAGCAAAAATCTAAGCAATAAAAAATCTTTGCTACCAAAGGATAAGGAGGAAAAGAGCAGGGACAAAAATAAAGTTTGCACTGAAAAGCCAGTCAAGGAAGAGAAAGAACAGGTCACAGAAACCACAGTGAAAAAGACTTCCAAAATTGCAAGCTTTATCCCGAAGGGAAGCAAGACTGCTGCAGCCAAGAAGGAAAGCTTAATACCATCTTCAAGTGGGATTCCAAAACCAGGATCTAAGGTGCCTACTGCAAAACAAAACATTTCACCAGGCAGTGTGGGAAATAAGGAATCTGAAAAATTCAGGACTACAAAAGGCAACCAGTCCCAATCAGTATCCAAATCTCAGATGACTGAAAAGTCTAGCAGCACCTCTAATTGTCTGGCTCCTTTGGAAGGAAAGGAGTCTAGCCAAGTTCCTGCCTCTGGTTCCTGTGCCATGTCAGGTAGTGGGCAGAATACAGGCAATGGTACTGTCCAGCTCCCCCAGCAGCAATACAGTCACCCAAACACTGCCACAGTTGCTCCTTTCATTTATAGGTAAGATTTATTTTTTACTTGTTTGCTTCTGTGGAATCATAATGATCATCATGAAGATTTGAGTTAAATATGACCTCAAACACATACCAGCTATATGACCCTGGCTGCTCACTTGATCTCTGCTTGCTTTAGTCTCCTCATCCAGCTTATCCATAAAATTGGGATGATAATAGCACCTACTTCCCAGGGATTTTGTAAGGATCTAATAAAATAATAATTTTAAAGTATTTTCCATAGTTCCTAATGCCTAGTTAACACTTAATATTATTATCATCACAATTATTAAAAATTTTTATAGCGTTTTAAGGTTGACAATGGGCAAGTAGGTGAAGAAGTGGGTAGAATATTAGTCCTAAAGTAAAATGACTCTACTTTGTGAGTTCAAATCCAGCCTCATATTTTGGGCAAATCACTTAAGCCTGTTTGCCTTCCTTTTCTCATTTATAAAATAAGTTAAAGATAGAAATAACAAACCACTCCAGTGTCTTTGCCAAGAAAACCCAAAATTGGAGTCTCTAAGAATCTGAAAAATGATTTAACATCAATAACAACATGGTTGGCAAAGTCATATATAATTTAATTGATTTTCATAGGAATCCTGTGAAGTGGTTCCTATTAGTAACCTCATTTTACAGATGTGGAAATTGAGATCAGAATGATTAACTGACTCCAGTATTATATAATAGTAAGTATATTATGATTTTAATTTAGGTCTTTTGGACTCTAAATCTACATTCTATTCACTAAGTCAGCTATAATCCATACACACACACACATTCCGAGTTAGCAATTACAAAAATTGCAACTACATGAAGCATTATTTTTATGTTATAAATGATGTTATGATGAGAATTCCTAATTCATACTGGTACTCTAAAATATGCATACCACAGCTTTGTACTTTGCATCATCTCATTTGTCAAGTGATAGATTGCTAAAAGCTAAATCTTTAATTTTTGTCAGCACTGAAAAACCCGTGTTGTGAGAATTCCTTTTACTGGCACATTGTAAGAAGCTTGTGACTTAGCTGATAATTTCTAGATGTAGGAATTGTGATACAGAAAGCATAAGTGCCTAACCAATAACAGCTACATACATAAAACATGATACAGAGAGTAATAGGCAGACAGATTGATGGATGGATCTACTGATGGATGGATTGATGCAGTGACAAGTAAGTAGATAGACTGTGAATTGGAACTAGATCTGTAGTGGGTGAATGGTTTGAGTAACTTGCATTATTTGAACCAATAATTCCTAATTCCAAGTTCAAAATTCTAGATTCTTCATTGGAAGTTGTCTTCCAAATCATGCTTCAATTGCTAAAAACATATTTACTTCTTTCTTTGCATGTATAAATTTATAATTTCATTTAAGGTGTAGCTCTCCTATTTTAGGAAGAAAACTCCTTCCACCAATTAATCTATAAACTGATGATATTTCATTAAATCTCTATTAAATCGTGGGAACTATTACAGATATTGGAGCTACAGAGACAACATTGGAAACTAGTCCCTGTTTTCAAGAAATTTACATTCTTTTGGGGGAAATGTCAGTAGCATTCACATATGAAAATGGGCCCAATATATTTAGAAGAATTGTGTATGTTTAACCTATATTGGATTGCTTGCTGTGTTGAAAAGGGAAAAAGAGGGAGAAAAATTTGGAATGCAAGGTTTTGCAAAGTTGGAATGTTGAAAGCTATCTTTGCATGTATTTGGAAAAATAAAGTATTATTTAGGAAAAAATATGCAACATAAATGTAAAAGGATTTTTTTTTTTTTGAGAGAAAGCAGTGAAGCAGGAAAGGCTTTATATATAAGGTAGTACTAATTGCTGACCTCTGAAGAAAACAGACAAACAAGGATTCTCATAGTCAGTGTTGAAGAGGAACATGCATTTTAGGCATTAGGCATAGCAAGTATAAAGGTGTGGAGATAAAAGCTGAGTTTTGTATATGTTGTATGTCAGAACATTAAGATGGCTGACTATGCTAGATCATGGGATATCTGATTAGGTATGCTGTATCAGATTGGAATAATAGATTTATATAAATTCAAATCACCAATTGTACTGTAATTTATAGGCTTAGAGAGTTGCTTTGAGTACTGAGAGATTAGATGTTTATTTTTCTGAGTCACTCATTCAATATGTGTCAGATGGGAGCTGAAGCCAGGTCATCCTAAAAGACTAATACTACTCTAAAACTGACTTCTTTTCTCTAAATGTTTGTTGTTGTTTAGTAATTTTCCATTTTGACTCTCTGACCCTATTTCAAGATAATGCATTGATTTGCCATTTCCTTCTACAATTCATAGTTCAGATAAGGAAACTGAGGCAAACAGTATTAAGTGACTTGCCCAGTGTCTAAATAAAGATTTTGAACTCTTTCTAATTCCTGGCCTGATGCTCCATCTAGCTGCCCATTTCTTCAGAAGTAGCTGTCATAAATATTTTATATAATATTAAGATTCTTTTCCCCTTTTCTTTTCTGTTGAGAGTTGAGTGAAGAGGTGACATGAGGAAAAAATAACTTCCTATACTATTTCTTGGAAGAAATTCTGAAGAAGGCTATCAAGGCAATCACTACTTTGTTTCCATCTTTTAATTTTGAAAAAGAATACCCAAAATAATATTTCATTTTTTATTTTTTGAAAGTTTGAGCTCTTTGGAGATTCATCTTATTTAAGCATTGCTATACCACTGATAGTAGCTATAGTTGATGTTTGGATGCAAAAAAAAAAAAAAAAGAATATGGATATAGGAATTCAATTCTTATTGACTTGAGTCCATGTAGATAAGAGCAAAAGTGCATATTTCTAGGCTTCAAATAATTTTTTTAAATAAAAGGAAAAGCAATATATTTTGAATAAGGTTTATGTACTGTGTATATATTCTATGTACTTGGCAAGTTTAAACATGCCCTTTAGAAACACCAGTCATTTCAAAATATCATAAAATAACTTTATTGAGAAGTTTCTTTCTCCAAGGAGAAAAGATAGTATTTGTCAACTCAGCACATTGAGTTCCTTGAGTATTTGCTTGAGCCCATCAGTTTCTCCTTCTTCTCATAATTAAATGACCAACCCATGCCAAGTTAGGGCATTGATCCAGAAAAGTGCTGGTTAACTGCTGAAATTGTTTTCAGTTGATATAAGTGGCAGAGAGGAAAATCATCTTGTCAAAAAAATTCATAACACAAGTGGCAAAGTCTCAGTCTCTCTTTGATATGATTTGTGATCAATTCAGAAATAAACAATTATATAAAACTTGTCAGGCTTCTACAAACAGACTTCTAAGATAATGCTCCAGAATGTTAAAATCTGCAATTCAGTCGTTTCTGCTATGGATTTTAAAATCAAAGATTTATAAAAGAAAAGTGGCAACAAAGCTGAATTTAGGCATGGATATTGTAGTATACACCTGTATACCTCTTTCCCTACAGAAATGCTTAAGTTATTGATTCTCTTGGATCTAGTCCTATTATTTCAACTGTTGGGAACTCCTATATGAAAATTTTCTCCATTGATGCATATCTGCAATGGTGCTGAAAATTATAATTTTAGACAGTTGTTTGAGTCATCTTTCAAACTTTTTAAAAAAGATTCCAAGGGCCTCTGAATATCAAACCTATCATGCTTAACTTTTATGCCATGTTGTCTTTTTGTGTGTGTGTGAGGCAATTGGGGTTAAGTGGCTTGCCCAGGGTCACACAGCTAGGAAGTGATAAGTATCTGAGGCCACATTTGAACTCAGGTCCTCCTAACTTCAGGGCTGGTGCTCTATCCACTGTACTAACTGGCTGCCCCTCATGTTCTCTTTTTATTAAAATTTTATACATTATTCTACAATATATGCAGATTCATACATACAATAAATAGAAGGGAATGGAGGTAAGAGGCATATGCATATGGCATCTCTGATTTCATTGATATAGATAATTCTTGAATGAACAAAATCCTCCTACTAATATGATTAAATATTTCTTCCTTTGACTCTTAGACCAGGACTTTAATGAATTCAACATATAAATATAAATATATATATATGTATATATACATACATATATATGTGTGTGTGTGGTGTGTATAGAATATATATATAGTACCTTATTTGACATTTATATATGGATAAATACATATACATACATGTGTTATATATACACATATACATACATAGAATAATTATTTTTTGTGAGATAACTTTTTCAAATGATATGGTCTGATTTGTCTAGAATCAGATCCTTATGATATATCTTGAAGTATGATTCCCAATATCTAAAATAATTTTTTCAGGTGAGTTCCTGAATGTGTTTGGCAATAAAATAAAATAGTTAAGAGTTCTGAGTCAGAAATAATTATATTCAATTCCTACCTCTGAGGGACATGTTGATAGTGTGACATTGAGCAAGGAGCTTAAACTTTTCAGTATGGTAGGCATTAGGATTTTCCTGTGCCTGGAAACTAAAAATCTAGTTCCTATTCTTAATCTATTTATCAACCTTTCTGCTCTCTAAGTATCTGTCTATGGTCCTGAACACTCCCGATCTCGTCTGATCTCCGAAGCTAAGCAGGGTCAGGCCTGAGAGATCGTCTAAGTATCTTCCTCCATTCCTTCCTTCCTCCCTTGCTTTCCACCTTTTTGTGTTTTCTTGTCTGTCTTTTGTTGTCTTTTGTCTGTCTATCTAATTTCTTTGTTTTTTGGCTGTCTGTCTTCTTGTTTGTCTGTCAATCTAACTGTCTGTCTCCATATTATATATCTAGCTAGGATCATTGATACATAGGTAACAGAGACATCATTAGATTTTTTTAAAAAAAATTATATTTTTTATTATAATTTTTTTTATTGACAGAAAATATGCCTGGGTAATTTTTACAAAATTATCCCTTGCACTCACTTCTCTTCTGACTTTTCCCTTTCCTCCCTCACCCTCTCCCCTAGATGGAAGGCAGTCTTATACATGTTAAATATGTTATAGTATATCCGAGATACAATATATGTGTGCAGAACTGTACAGTTCTCTTGTTGCACAAGAAGAATTGTATTTAGAAGGTAAAAATAACCTGGGAAGAAAAACAAAAATGCAAGTAGTCCACATTCATTTTCCAGTGGTCCTTCTCTGGGTGTACCTAATTCTATCCATCATGGATCAATTAGAACTGAATAAGATCTTCTCTTTGTTGAAGATATCCACTTCCATCAGAATACATCTTCATAGAGTATTGTTGTTGAAGTGTATATTGATCTCCTGGTTCTACTCATTTCACTCAGCATCAGTTCATGTAAGTCTCTCCAGGCCTCTCTGTATTCATCCTGCTGGCCATTTCTTACAGAACAATAATATTCCATAACATTCATATACCACAATTTATCCAACCATTCTCCAATTGATGGGCATCCAATCATTATCCAGTTTTTAGCCACTACAAAAAGAGCTGCCACAAACATTTTGGCACATACAGGTCCGTTTCCCTTCTTTAGTATCTCTTTGGGATATAAGCCCAGTTGTAGCACTGCTGGATCAAAGGATAACTTTTGGGGCATAATTCCAGATTGCTCTCCAGAATAGTTGGATACATTCACAACTCCACCAACAATACATCAGTGTCCCAGTTTTTCCACATCCCCTCCAACATTTATCATTATTTTTTCCTGTCATCTTAGCCAATCTGACAGGTGTGTAGTGGTATCTCAGAGTTGTCTTAATTTGCATTTCTCTGATCAATAGTGATTTGGAACACTCTTTCATATGAGTGGAAATAGTTTCAATTTCATCACTGAAAATTGTCTGTTCATATCCTTTGACCATTTATCAATTGGAGAATGGTTTGATTTCTTATATATTAGAGTCAATTCTCTATATATTTTGGAAATGAGGCCTTTATCAGAACCTTTAACTGTAAAAATGTTTTTCCAGTTTATTGCTTCCCTTCTAATCTTGTCTGCATTAGTTTTGTTTGTACAAAGGCCTTTTAATTTGATATAATCAAAATTTTCTATTTTGTGATCAATAATAATTTCTATTTCTTCTTTGGTCATAAATTCCTTCCTCCTCCACAAGTCTGAGAGGTAAGACATCATTAGATTTAATTCTTTTTTTTTCTCTCTGATACAATTGGGGTTAAGTGACTCACCCAGTATCACACAGCTAGGAAATGTTGTGTCTGAGGTCAAATTTGAACTCAGATCTTCCTTACTTCAGAACTGGTACTCTATCCACTGCACCACATAGCTGCCTCAGATTTAATTTTTGATAACAGGAAATATGGTGGCATCATGGATTGAGGCTTGGCTTTCTAATTCTCATGCCATAATTAGAATAGATATATCTAATGTATAAGAAACAGAATTCAAATTTTGATGTTGCTTATAGTTCATTGCTTGACTTTAGGCAAGTCAGTGAATTTATCTGCTTTTAGTTTTCTCATCTTTAAAATAAGGACTTAAATGACTATTTCTCCCAATGTCACCCAATAGGCAGAGAGAAAAATTTGGTGGTGACTGGACCATCCCAGGCTCTGATAGACTGGCAGTTTCCACCACCAGTTCTTATCTAGTTCAAGTATGGAAATTATCTAAGACCATTTTGCCATGATATTCAATAAAAATAATTAGGGCACCTTTATAAAGATAATGAAGTAGTGCCCATAGAATTCTGGTTGAACAGAAAAGAAAATCTCGTTGCCAAATAGAACATTAGCAAAAACAAAAAAAAAAGAAAAAAAAGAAGAAGAAGAAGAAGAAAGAAGAAGAAGAAGAAGAAGAAGAAGAAGAAGAAGAAGAAGAAGAAGAAGAAGAAGAAGAAGAAGAAGAAGAAGAAGAAGAAGAAGAAGAAGAAGAAGAAGAAGAAGAAAAGAAGAATTGTTTTTAGGTGAGAGATGAAGATGAAGGATAGGGCTAAAAAGGTCCCTGATGCTAGTTGTCAATAAATCAACAATAAAAGTTAATAATAATAGCTGACATTTACATAGCACTTACTCTGTGTCAGGTCTGTGACTCATTTAGGAACTGCAGTGATTTGCTATTTCCTTCTCCAGCTTATTTTAGAGATGGGGAACTGAGGCAAGCAAGGTTAGGTGACTTGCCCAGGGTTACTCAGCTACCAAATGTTTGAAGCCAGATTTCAACTCAAATCTGACTCCAGTTCTGCCATTCTATCTATTCTATCACTTATTAACCCCGGATATAAAGACAGATATGAAATAACTCCTGCTCCTAATCAACTTACTATATATTAAAGGATCTAATCATTAGTAAAATGAAGTCATGATTTTTGAAAACTTGGGTTCAAATCCTGCCTCTGCCAGTATCTCAGGAAATTTACTTTGTCTCACTGACCCTCAGTTTTTTCAAATGGAGGGGGCCCCATCCAAAGGACACATATAAGTATATATATAAATATATATGAAATAAACACTAAATATTCTTCATGTTAAGGTTGGATGACCACTTAGGGGAATATTGTAGATAGGATTCAAAGAATACAACTAGAAGATGCTTTAGTTCTTTTATTCTCTCATATACCAGAAGTCAAGTCTAATTATAACAAGTAGGTCAAGACCCATCTGAGCTTTATGCCTTTCATCTTGCTAGTCCAAAACAACTTACTTCAGATGAGAAACTTCAGATTCCCCAAAAACTATACTATTTGAAAAGTCTTCTCCTAGAAGTATTCTCTACAGAAAGTCAATATCAGCAATATCAGATATCCATACATACATATATATACATATATATATATATATATATATATATATCAGAATCCAGGATAATTCACTTTTGATTATTCCACAGTCAGAAAAAAAAAGGCAAACATGACCAAATAATAATTACGACATGCTTAGGTTAGTAACTCTGGCTTACATCTAGCTTTTTCTCTTGGAGAATGAGCAGTCCTGTGGTAGAAGGAGAAATTTTAAAATATATAGCCTATTACAGTCATGTAGATAAGGTTCCTGTAAGCCCTTTGGCTATTGTTAAGAGATTCAGCTGCAATTGTGACTTAATGTAGATTGGAACAGGATGAAACATCAGCAAAAATTGAAGCATGTCGAGTATTTGTCATAGGATGGAGCTTGACTACTATTGCATTTCTAAAATATGGCTGGGTGTCCTGCGGCAGTTAAAACTCCCTCACACAGCAGTATTTTTAAATAGAGCACAGAGAAAGTACTAGGAGAGGATCTGGGGTGTAGAATACAACTGTTTCTGCCTATAAACAGTGAAATTTTGCAGAATAAGTTACCTCACGACTTAACTTAGGAAGCTTGTTAGAAGATGGCTTCATCAAATAGTGGTTGATTACATCTGATTCCTCTTCATGGAAATGGGCTCCCTGTGACTGGAGATCTGGGAAATGGGTTTTGTGGGATCAGATTATAGATCACAAAAAACTAGAATGAGAAGGAATTACAGAGATTATCTAATTCAGCTTCTATTCTCCCCATATTATAAAAGAAAAAATAGGTTATTAGTTGTCTTGTTATATACATAGTAGTAAATGACAAAATGAGATTTGAAGCAAGGTCCCCTCATTTTTACCTAATCCATAGTTCTTTTCTATACCAGGTTATCTGTGCTAAAAGTCTCATCAAGATCTAAGATTCTGAGCAGAGTGACAATGATCTTTTTTCTATAGTCCAGGTTACAATGTGTGGACCCAGAGTAATTCCTTTTATATTCTAATTTGTAAATTAACTAAAATTTACCAGTCAATATATTTTCCCCAATTTTAAGATATTTCAGAGCAAATGATCCAGTTTTAAAAATTTGTTTTTCTTTTAAAAAACTTGATAGAATATGTTTTTGTGTTTATATTGCTTTGTTTTTTGGTGAGATTGCAGTTGTTGATTGCATTTTTATTGAGTTTTCTGTATTTTATACTTTTTGTTATTCTGAATCTTAAAATGAATAAATATTTCCATATATAAAGAACAGAAAAAAGTGAAAACATAAATATTTTATGTGTAGTTTGTTTTTAAAAGTGTATTAAGTATATTGAATATCATATTCAAATAATTTTCTTTTTAATAGTAGTTATTGCCACACCTAGTGTGGGTATTGATTGTGATTCCTTGGTTCTTAAACTTTCTTTATAATTTCTTTGACTTTAAAGTTCTAAATGTTGACAATGACATTTCTGTAAGTATATATATATATATATATATATATATATATGAATATATGCATATATATACACATGTGTATGTATACATATATATGCATATTTATACATATTTATATACAAGTTTCTGTATATGTCTGTACACGTATATGCTTTGCATGTATGTGTGTATATGTATGTAGTTTAAAATGTTTCTGTTTTTACTTTAGCTTCTAGTGCTGATAGATCTGGACATTTTTAATTTATTCAACCAATTTATTCAAGAATTTATTCAATTCTTTAACCAATTATATCTAGGGTTTTATTGGTTTTCAGGGAGCTCTTAATATTTAAATTATCTCTCATTTGACCCATTTTACAGTTCAATTTTTTTTTTTGGATAGTAGATTTAATTTCCTATTGTTTTGATTTTTTTTAAATATTTGTTCTATTATTTCTAATAATTTAAAGTTACTGAGTTCTGTTTGTGCTCCATTCTTAATTTAAAAGGAAGATTCTAACTTAGGTAGTTTCCTACTTTTTAACTCTAAACTCTTTCTCCAAATTCTAGTTTTTTCACTTCAAAAGTCAGTTTTCATGTATGCATGTCTAGGGCAAGATTTTAACTTATTCTTGACTTTAAAGACCATCTCTTTATTGGACTTTTACCCCATCTTTCAAAGGCAGTATGAAGGGACTATTATTTGTGTTTGGTATTTGTTTTATGTCAAATTTAAATGTACAAGAATTAATTTTTCAAGATCAAAGCAAATGTTTGACAGTACTGAGCTAGATTACCTTAAGAGCAGAAACTATCTGTTTCTTTTCTTTGTATCCCTAAGATTTACTACTTGCTCATTGCATGAGCTTATAAATGTTTATTGAATAATAGATCAACCTAGGATCTTGAAAGTCCAACGTAATTTTCTCTTATTCAGTTATCAGTTTTATCAATTATTAGTAAATTATCAGTTATGAAGCATTGATGAAAGAAGGCTAAAGCAATCAATCTCTGCTTTCAAGCAACACATTTTTAAAGGTGGGGTGGGGCAAACATGAAAATAATGAAGTACACAGGAGATATACAAGATACATGCATAATAATAGAACGTAAAGCATTAGCTGCTGAGAGACTAGGGAAGGCTTCCTGCAGAAAGTGATATTTGAGTTAAGTTTTCTAGGAAGTCAGTAATTAAAAGGCCATCTTTAGAAGGCTGACATTATCATGCTTTTGAAGCTTTAGCATTCCTAGAGTAGAAGTATTACGTTTTGTTTATTTATTTGGTAAGGAGAAGAAATGTTTCCATTTCTTTAAAGCCTAGAGATTATCGAGAGAAGAATATTGGTGCTGAACATAAAGTCATGTGAAGGCTTTGGAGGGAGGAGAAAGAAGGATATATTTATACTTTCGAATGTTATACTTTCAAGCCTTGAAATTATGACAAATTGTGAATAAAGATATACCAGAAATGTAGGATTGATATCATTGTAAGAGAGAAAAAAGGACGTGGCTTTTTTTTAATAGCTTTTTATTTACAAGATATATGCATGGGTAATTTTTAGCATTGACAATTGCAAAACATTTTGTTCCAACTTTTCTTCTTCTTCCCCCCACCCCTTCCACCAGATGTTACATCTTACATGTTCAATATGTTAAAGTATAAGTTAAATATAATATATGTATACACAACCAAACAGTTATTTTGCTGTACAAAAAAATCAGACTTTGAAAGAGTGTACAGTTAGCCTGTGAAGGAAATCAAAAATGCAAGAGGACAAAAATAGAGGGATTGGGAATCTATGTAGTGGTTTATAGTCATCTCCCAGAGTTCTTTCGCTGGGTGTATCTGGTTCAATTCATTACTGCTCTATTGTAATTGATTTGGCTCATCTCATTGTTGAAGATGTCTACGTCCATCAGAATTGATCATCATACAGTATTGTTGTTGAAGTATATAATGATCTCTTGGTCCTGCTCATTTCACTCAGCATCAGTTGATGTAAGTCTCTCCAGGCCTTTCTGAAATCATCCTGTTGGTCATTTCTTACAGAACAATAACATTCCATAATATTCATATACTACAATTTATTCAGCCATTCTCCAATTGATGGGCATCCACTTAGTTTCCAGTTTCTGGCCACTACAAAGAGGGCTGACACAAACATTCTTGCACATACAGGTCCCTTTCCCTTCTTTAAGATCTCTTTGGGATACAAACCCAGTAGTAACACTGCTGGGTCAAAGGGTATGCACAGTTGGATAACTTTTTGAGCATAGTTCCAAATTGCTCTCCAGAATAGTTGGATATATTCACAATTCCACCAACAATGTATCAGTGTCCCTATTTTCCCACATCCCCCCCAATATTGTGCATTATCTTTCCCTGTCATTCTAGCCAATCTGACAGGTGTGTAGTGGTATCTCAGAGTTGTCTTAATTTGCATTTCTCCGATTAATAATGATTTGGAGCACCTTTTCATATTGCTAGAAATAGTTTCAATTTCTTCATCTGAGAGCTGTCTGTTCATATCCTTTGACCATTTATCAATTGGATATTGGCTTAATTTCTTATAAATTAGAGTCAATTCTCTATATATTTTGGAAATGAGGCCTTTATTGGAACCTTTGACTATAAAAATCTTTTCCCAGTTTATTGTTTCCCTTCTAATCTTATCTGCATTAGTTTTGTTTGTACAAAAATTTTCAATTTAATATAATCAAAGTTTTCTATTTTGTGATCAATAATGATGTCTAGTTCTTCTTTAGCCCATCTCTTCTCAAAGAAAAAAAATTATATAAGTGGAAATCTAAGTATTTATATTGTAATAAATTCAGATCCACGATAATAATATTGAATTTGGGTTGAACTCAACAACCTTCCTATGAATTTTGTCATCCTTCTTTCTTTAATTCACTTGGTGAATTCGTTATATTTATTTTTGGAATTTATTAAAACATATGCTCCTAGACTGTTTTCTCATTTATATGGCAAATCTAGCACCTACCACTGTGCCTTTTATGGATTGGATTAGAATATATTGTTGTACTGGATTGTCACTTTTGGGATCTCTGTATGAGTTATTATGACTTTCCTCCAGTTTTTAGAGCTGTCAAATGACTCAAATTTTCCAAATTATAGACAAAATAGAAATTATTTTTTTAAGATTATGCTTTCATTTAATATTTTTAAATATTCAAAAACAGCAATAAAAACCATAAATCAATACACAAAGGGAAAAAAAAACATATGGAAAAGTGAGGAAAAATAATCTTTGGATTTCAAAGTAATGACGTAATTACAGGCATTTTAGTAAAATAGAAAGGATGCTTACTCTGGAATCAGAGGATCTAAATACAATCTTGACTATGGTACTTGTCATCTTTATGTTTATGAACAGGTTACTTAACTCTTGTGTATCAATTTCCTTATCAGCTAAATGAAGGAAGTATGGAACTACCTGCCCTTAAGGTCCCTTGAAGCTCCATACTTATAAGCCCATAATGTTGGGATAGGTTGTTTAAAGTAGAGATCAGTTCTTGAGTTTCTTCATAAAATTGTATGTTCCAACTTTTCTTGTACTCCCAAACACAAAAATATATGAGTCAGGAAGAGAATATTAAAAGGATGCAATGTACTGCTTGAAGTGATTTTCTTCTGTGTCACACATATGAAATTCAGAAATATAAAAAAGTAAGAAAAGAGGAATTGTAAAGATGGCCATTTTTGAGTACTTTGGCTTTTTATTAAGCCCCTGGTATTAAGTGCATCATAATCATCTCTGTGGCTTTAGGAGAGATATAATGCTTATTTTAACTCACATGTTGGATTTATAACACCATTTTGAAAATTACATATGATAAATATTATTCTCAGGAAATAACTTCTGTTAATGTTTTTGTTCATAATCTGTTTCTTCCTTTTTCATAACGTATGGTTGGATGAATCTACCACAGTGAGACATAAAAGGCTAAATTTGATAAAGGATCTGCTTTTACAAAGAAAAATATCTTTAGTGGGAAATCTTGATGCTTCTATTTGTCTTGTTGGAGTTTTTGCAAGATACCATTACTAAGTCACAAAATAACATCCTCATATTGATTTTTTTCTCAAACAATAGCTGAGGGGAATTCCAACTCTATGATTATTAATTTTTTTCTGTCAGAGCTTAGGAAAGGTCAATATCTAATAAATAAATGTCTAAATAAAATATATTTACTAGACCTTTGAAGGTAAATATACTCTTTCCTCATACTTTAAATGTTGTAAAATGAGAAATCTCTTAGTCCTCTCAGATGAAAGTGTTCACATTCTCTTAAGAAGAACTGGAAGGTCCTTAATGTAAAGATCCTCTTTATTCTTTGGTGGAGAATTTTCAGGTATTGATTCCTTGTGATAAGAAACAAGTCTCATCTATCACTGATGTCTATGATTGGTGCTTAAGACTGAATCAGGGAATTTAACTGGTTTTCTGTCTTGTTTTCAGAACACACTCAGAAAATGAAGGTACTACTGTAGTCCCTATGGAATCCTGCACCAGTCCTACTAAAACAGATTTATCATATAGTAAGACTGCCAAACAGTGCCTAGAGGAAATATCTGGTAAGTACAATAACTTATGGGGAGGCCAATCCTCAGAATTGGTGTGTGATGTCTCTTGGGTGGCCTCCTAATTATCCTAGACTGTGATTTTAGGAGGGAAAGAAAGATGGAGCAATTTTAAAATAGATTCTTTGAGATGCCCTATTTTGATTAAGAAATCAGCTTTTGTTCTTGTGTGAATAGAGCTTTCAGGAACTGGAATTTCAAGAAATGACTCACTTCAGACAAATTGAATGCTGTCAGCAAAAAAGCAAAATAGCCCTAATTGGGAACCTATCAGCAAATTAATGATTCTGTGACAACAGAAATCAGAAACTCAAGTTGGAATATGAAAGTCACATATATATGGCAATGATGAGACATATAGAGGATTATAGGATTATGTAGTTCATCCCTCACAATTTATAAATAAGGATGTTTATACCTGCAGAGGTCAAGGGACTAACCAAAGGTCACATAAGAGGGAGCTTGAAACAAAGACTTCTGATTCTAAAGATGGCATACTTTCCATTTTTCCATGTAAGTGTAAAAAGAGTACTGCATTTGAAGACTGAGGTAAAATGTTGGGTCTGCCACTAATTTCTTATTTGATTTTGGACAAATCTGTTAATATTTCTTTTTTTAATGTATTTTATTTTTGATTTATGGAATAAAGCAAGAATTTCCATAACGTATATTTTTTAAATGAAGTTGTAAATCTATTATGTACCACTTGCTATTCCTTTTAAATATATAATAAAGCTGTCATGTAACGTCTTTTCTTTTCCCCATTTTTCCTCCCCTTTTCTGCCTCATCCTATCCTTCAAGTTGGCCACCAATAATACAATTAATCTTTCTATGCCTCATTCTAAAATGGGTGGGGATGGAGTAGAGGGCCTTGGAAGTCCCACTGGCATCCTGATTTACTGGATCCCATATTGACTTTGTCTTAAAATCTCAAGTTATCTATATCATATTATATTTTTATTTATTTTGTTAAATATTTCCCAATTGCATTTTAATATGATTTCATAGTATGAAGTTATTATGGTCTTTACATAGTCTGTTTTAATACTTTTGCTGTAAAGTATCATCGTGGCCGCACCCAATCTTGCTTCTTCTTTGTGCACAGATGATGAGGACATAGATCAATTTAAAGTGCATCACCCAAGATTATAGAATACTTCCTCACAGTAGATAAAAACTATGTTTTTTACGTTCAACAATCACTGTCAGAAAATGTGACATTGCAATGATCATCCAGCAAACCAGAAGGAAAGCTACTTTTCTAGAAAAGAGTAGGTCTGACTCTGTGAAATTTAAAGTTGTACTATACAGTGATTCAAACTCAGAAATCCTCCTAAGTTTCTTTCTGACTCAGTTTTACCTCTGATTCAAGATAATTATTTCACATGCATCTTCCCAGTACAAATACATGGTTTTACATGAGTAACATTAGAAAAAAGTTTTAAATTAAATCTGTGCATTTTGAATGTCTATAAATATATAATGAGTACTGAATCAAATTATCATTCTCATATTATTTTAAAATATACAAAAATTAACTGGGTTGATGGTACATGCTAGAACATTTTAAAATTATATTAGTAAATTTTGTTGAGAGGAATAGTTAGGGATGTACTGGTGCCAGCACACATATATAATATATACGAAGATATACAACACATTCACATATATATGCATATATATATGATTATATGTGTATACCTAGAATTTTCTCATGAATCTGAACATGTAATCACATACCCACAACCTGTTTATATATGTGCATATGTGTATATGTATACACATATATGTGTATATATGCATACATTAATTCAGAAGACTTTTAAGTTTAATCCATATTGATAATATTTTTCCATCACTTTCTTAAATTAGGACAGCCAACAAACAATTCAAATCCTGATTTATAGCATTTACTGATTATCAAGTTCTAAATGCTCACACAGAAAATTAAAGGCAACTCTCACAAGTCAGATGAATATATTATCTTGCTAGCTAAAAAGAGAGAGAGAAGGCTAAAAGTGAAAGATTTGCAGAAAAATCTTTTTTTAATAGCTGCCAAAAACATAGTGGCCTTTTCTTTTTCCTTTTTCTTTTCCCCTGAATGGTTAAAATATTAAACATAGAAAAATAGAAAACATTCTCTTACATTTTAGGCTGGAATAGATAAATACAAGAAAGAAAAAAAGTATATAAATGCAGAAATGCTAAAACATTCTGAGATTTAGCTGACAAACTCATTTCTTCTCCATTTGTTTAAAGTCAGCCTGTTTGCAATAGTCACTTAGAGGCATTCCTTAACGGGTATTGTAAGACTCCTTTGATGGCAATGTATTAGGGAAAAAATGATGTTCTTTTTTTATGATCAATCAAGTTACAAATCAAACTCTATGCTTGAAAATGCTTATATATGTACATGCATACAAACATACACACATTCAAATTCATACAAACAGCAGTATATATAGCTGCATTCATACACATGCATGAATACATGTATGTGTATCCTAACACTTAAGATAATAGTAACGATATATGGAGATGGCATTGAATATCATACATAAATAAAGTTACAAAATAGACATGACAGAGAAAGAATTATAATAAATATAGACTCAGGAGGAAATAATAATAGAAAAAAGACCTTGGAATTATTTTTGTGATCCCACTTGCCCAGTATAAAAAGGAAAAGTAATGAACACAAAGTATATTTGACATTTTAGCATGAAAATAAATATGTTATTAGGTGGAATAGAAGATTGGTAAAGTATGGCAGTAGATGAGATATGTTTCTTTCAAAATATTTGTGTGTTGTAGACACACACACACAAATATTTTGATATGACACCTAATAAAAGATGAAAGACTACATTTGTATGTCCAAACAATAGAGAAATGCAGTGGAATCTATAAACCTGAGAAGGAAAATGGGTGAAGAACAAGTGAGTGAGACTAAAAGGAGAGAGAAAAAAAAAGGAAAATGCTCTGAAGATATTGTAGTAGGCTATATGGCCAGAGAGAGGATACAAACAGTTATTTCCTAATATAGATCATAAGACTGGCACAGAGATAGTTGAGTAGCTATAGAGGACTTCAAACATCTAAAGCCTCTGCAAGAGGGCTAATTCTAATAAAAAGCAGAAGAACTAGAGAATTGTACATTTACCTTTCACATAGAGAGGGAGCAGAAGCAAAGAGGGGAACTGGGTCTGATTGTTAACAACAAAGGGTTAGTTGATAATTTAGAAGTGAAGAGAAGTTTGAGTAACAGTGGCTGTGTTCTTCTCAAACTTTGAATGGCTAAAGAAGAGGATATTGGATAAATTTACCCTGGTCTAATATGTGACATAGATTTAAAGAAAATATTTTTATCTCACTCAAAAGTAAAAATAAATTATTATGAATTCAGACTCCAAAAGAAAATATTTTTCGTAAAGACTGGAAGACTTACAAATATAATTTTTTCAGCCTTTTTATTGACATTTTTTAATATCATCTTCATTTACACACACACATACACACACACACACACAAAATCCCTTTTCTCTGTTCCACAGTTATCCATCTCTTATAACAAACGTTCTTAAGAGAGAGGGGGGAAAACAAAACAAACAACAAAGAAACCCAACAGACACTCTATATTTATACATGAAATTTCATACCCATAGTTCCCTACCTTTCTAAAGAAGAGACTTTTTCCCCCAACTCTTCGGTTGTACCACATTTGGTCAAATAATTAAATAACATTCACATTCACATTTTTTAATGTCATTTTTTTATTTTTGATGTATGTTGATTTTTAGATACATTGATTTTTGAGGTTAGTAGGGTAGTGAAAGGTTCCTTGTAGACATTCAAAAAGAAATGCCTGGTAGGCTATTGGAGATTGAGCTTTGAACTCAAAATCAAGCCTGTGATTGCAGATAATAGATTTGGAAGCCATCTATATTGCAGGAGGAAATAATATGAATTAATCAATTAGCACTCATTAAATTCTTATCATGTGCCACTACTTAAGGTATCCTTAAGAAGCAAAACTGAAAAAAAAAGTTCTTTGCCTTACAGAATATTTAAAAGATTATAGAACTTTATAAAGAAAGGAGAAGAGGAAGCCAAAAATAGAACCTTTTGGAACATCCACCTTGAGGTTGTGAAGAGATCAAATACTCACAAAAGAATAGAGGTGGAAAAAAAGGGAAAAGATTAGAGAGGTCCCAGGAGAATAAAGTAGTCAGTAATATCAGTGATTCAGTGGATTTAAGAAGGAGAAAGTTTTTTCTGTTTGTTTTGTTTTGTTTTGTTTCTTTTTAGAAAGTCATTGGATTTGGTGATTATGAAAGAGTTTCTATATAGAACAAGGATAGAAGCCTGGCTAACAGTTTTAAGCTATAATATATGATTAAGTAGCACAGATATTTGAAGTAAGCATTTTTTTTCAAGAAGTTTGGCAATGAAATATGCCTAAGAGAAAGGATGGTAATTAGAGAGTCTTGTTAGGGCCAAGATAAAATGTTCTTGATTTGATTTTTCGTTTTGGAAAGAATTGAACATGTTTGAAAACAGATGGCAAGGTACCATGGTGGGGAAGATATTCAAAATAAGAGAGAAAGAGGGAAAAACAATGAATAAATAGTTTTGGCAGAAGCCAGGGAGGAAAGAGGTGAAGGCAAAAGTCATAGGGATTTGCTCTAGTAAGGAGTTGTTTTAACTCTTCTTTTGCAGGAAGGAAGGAGGAGATAATATAATTTAAAACAATAGCCTTTCTTTTTTGTTTTTATGAGATCTGTAAGTCTCAGAGTTTTTCCTGCGGGTTTTGAGAGATTAAGAAAATTGCCTAGGATTTGCCTAGGAGTCAGTTTAAGTTGAAGTTGGGATTGAAATTCAATAAATTGAAGTTGGGATTGAAATTCAAACTGTCCTGACTCCATAAACTCTCTATCCACAACCCCATTCTGTTTCTGAAATTCAAGAAAGGTTTATTAAGTACAATATCAATTCATTGAGGTAATTTGACCTCAACGAACTTTCACTCTGATAGAATTTACTGGATTATGATGCTAAGAAGCAGAATTGGATGATATTTTTGTCTTTGGATAACCTCTAGCAGGAATGAAGTCCTCTCAAGTTAGCATAAGGTTCCAAGAATATAATAGTGGTTTGAGGACTAAGGAAATGATTTTAAACTGTCATTGGGGTGAATGGAAAAGAAAATTGTAAAAAGAGTATTGTGAGCTTGGATCCAATTGAATTTATAAGCCATGAACTATGAATTTATAAGGGATGAAATTAACTGTGGAAAGTTTTTAGAAAAGCATAAAATGTCAATTAGTATAAAGTGATTTTGTATCTCTCTGTGTGTTCTTCCCCCAGTTTTATTTCCTCTCACCTATTTCTTCCCCTCTTTCTATCCTTTCCCTGCTCTCTCCTAATTATTAATTTTTAAAATTTATGTATATTTAATACAAATCCTTTATGAATTATGTTGGGAAAGAAAAATCAGAGCAAAAGGGGAAAACCATGGGAAAGGATTAAAAAAAAAAAAAACCCAGAAAAAAAGTGAACCTCACATGTGATGATTTCCATTCAATCTCTATGGTTCTTTTTCTGGATGCATTTTCTGTCCAAAATCTGTTGGAACTTTTTTTGGATCACTAAACCACTGAGAAGAACCAAGTCCTTCAGAATCAATCATTGCACATTCTTGCTCTTATTGTGTACAATGTATTCCTGGTTTTGCTTGTCTCGCTAAGCATTATTTAATGTAAATCTTTCCAGGCCTTTCTAAAATCAGTTTGTTCATAATTGTTATGAATATTCCATTATATTCATGTACCACAATTTGTTCAGCTATTCCCCAATTGATGGGCATTTGATCATTTTCCAATTGTTTGCTACCAGAAAAAGAGCTGCTACAAACATTTTTGTACATGTAGGTCCTTTTCCTTTTTTAAAGATTTCCTTGGAATACAGTCCCAGTAGTGGCAGTACTGGGTCAAAGGGTATATACAAAGTTTGATAGCCTTTTGGGCATAGATCCAAATTACTCTTCAGAGTGGTTGGATTATTTTACAATGCCATCAACAATGCATTGGTGTCCCAGTTTTCCCACATCCTCTCCAATATTTATCATTATCTTTTCCTCTAATATTATTAGGTAGTATTTAGATAAGGTTTTCATATGTAAATTTTTATGTAAATTTTTTGATCTTTACAAACAATTCTGGGAAATATTTTGCTATTATTATCCCCATTTTACAGATAAGTAAATCGGGAGCTGAGGAAGTTTAATGAACTACCCAACTAATAAATGGCTGAGGTAGGATTCAAATGCAAGTATTCCTGAGCCTGAGTCCAATATTATACTACACACACACACACACACACATACACACATATTTATCACTTATCATTTATCACATTTATCACCTGCCTCTCTGTCTATCACTAGATACCCAGTATCTTTTATATAAAGTATAGACTGAATTCCTTGCTTCTTGCAGATTATCTATATTTTCAAGGCTAAATGCTGCTACTGGTGGTAACTTCAGAGATGACTTTTTTGGTTGTATTTTCTTTATTTAGTATCATTAAGTTTGAAACTGAGCTAATCTATAAGTGTATGCATTTTTGATACTGTGCAACAATAATTTGGTTGGTTGGTTGGTATCAAGCTAGCTTGTAGGAGAGTAAAAAAAAAAGAGAATGAAAGCTAATAACTTGCAAAATGAAAAATGTGACAGTAGTAGATCCCTAAATATAACTCCAACTTATTTTTTTAATATAAACTAATGCAAAAGTATCCTTTAACATGTGGCATTAAGTTTAGGAGCTCTTTGGTATATGGAATAGTTAGTCATTCCAAAAGCTGAGTGATACCTAAACTCCCTTTAATCTCAATTCAAAAAACATCTCAGCCAGCCCCTGGTAAAATACTAAAGATATAATGTTGAACCACATTCTATTAGCATATGGCACAGACCCCTATGGGACATGGAGCACAGAGACCATGGAATATAGTCCATTAGGAGTCATGTATCCCATTTTATTAGGGCACATACAAATAAATATATACAAATTATGAAATTTACCTGACAGATTCAGATAAAATGCCCTAGGAAGGGGTAAAGAAGGAGAGAGCGTCCTTGACATTCAAGAAAAGGGAACCTGAGAATCTTATTGAAAGGTGTCACAGATCTATAATCATTATTACATTTAGCATTTTTTTTTTCCTTCATTAGGTCAAGGCTTATCTTGGGTATACATTTTCTTTTTCATCCTACTTAATAAAATATTTTTTGATGAAAACATTATTGAACAGAAATAGAATTTTAAAAAATCAGTCAACAAGAATTTCCAATTTGCTAGACAGTGGAGATAAAAAGACAAAAATGAAACAAGCCCTGCCCTTTTATGTTCTAAATGAGTCAAGTCATGCATATTTATTAAATATTTAAATTTTGCCAAACATTATGGTAAATTCTGAAGATGCAAAAAAAAAAAAAAAGAAAAAGAAAAACAAACCATACTCTTAAGAAGCTTACAATGTATTAGAAGAAACAATTACTAAATAATTATGTACAAACAATATTTATATTTCTAGCTATATACATGTAAAACATATCAAATTGCTTGCATTCTCAAGGGAGACAAAGGTGTTCAAGGGAGAGAATCTGGAACTCACAGTTTTAAAAATTAATGTTAAAATTGTTTTTAAAATAAACTGACAAAAATAAAATAATAAAAATAAATATATTTATGTATATATACATTTTGCATACATAAAGATACATATATAAAAGACCATTTATAGGGGAAGAAAGGAAGAGAAGAAAAGTTTTGAAAAAAAAGACAGATAAAAGAGGCAGATATCCCAATAACAATTAGTGTGAATACCAAATTTTTGGAAGTAAATTGAGGAAAAATTGGAAAAAATCTCAGAGAGAAGATACCAGCATTAAGGGGAATCAGGAAAGGCTTCTTGAAGAAAGTAAAATAGTAGCTGAGATCTGAAGGAAGACTAAGATTCAGAGATGAGGACAGTTGGCATTCCAGGCATCAAGTATAATCATTGACAATGTCTGGACTTAGGAGATGCAATGTCTTATTCAAGATATTTCAAGAAGGCCAGCATCCCTAGATCTCAGAGTAAGTGGAGGGAAGTAAGGTGGAAGAAAAAGGGAAACATAGGAAGAGAAAAACTTATAAAGTGCTTTAAAAGCCAAATGGAGTATTTTATATTTGATTTTAGAAATGACAGAGATGCAGTGGAGTTGATTGAAATAGGATCAGGTGAAGAGTAAAACTTGCTCTACTGAGGGACGCATCTGGATGAATATAACTATATACAAAGTTATTTTAAAATGATTTCATTTGACATCCAGCCAGATGGAGAGCAATTTGGAACTATGCTTGTGCATACCCTTTGATCCAGCAGTCTTACTACTGGGCTTATATCCCAAAGAGATCTTAAAGAAGGGAAAGGGACCTGTATGTGCAAGAATGTTTGTGGTAGCCCTCTTTGTGGTAGCCAGAAATTGGAAACTATGTGGATGCCCATCAATTGGAGAATGGCTGAATAAATTGTGGTATATGAATGTTAAGGAATATTATTGTTCTGTAAGAAATGACCAGCAGGATGATTTCAGAAAGGCCTGGAGAGACTTACATGAACTAATGCTGAGTGAAATGAGCAGGACCAGGAGATCATTATATACTTCAACAACAACACTCTATGATGATCAATTCTGATGGACGTAGACATCTTAAACAATGAGATGAACCAAATCAGTTCCAATAGAACAGTTATGAATTGAACCAGCTACATCTAGTGAAAGAACTCTGGGAGATGACTATGAACCACTGCATAGAATTCCCAGTCTCTCTATTTTTGTCCGCCTGAATTTTTGATTTCCTTCACAGGCTAATTGTACACTATTTCAAAGTCTGATTCTTTTTGTACATTAATTTATACTTTAACATATTTAACATGTATTGGTCAACCTGCCATCTGAGGGAGGGGTGGGGGGAATGAAGGGAAAATTGGAACAAAAGGTTTGGCAATTGTCAATGCTGTAAAATTACCCATGCATATATCTGGTAAATAAAAAGCCATATTTTTAAAAAAATGATTTCATTTGTAACATACTGCTGACTGATGACCATTTACCTAATCTAAACACTAAAGATATTATAACATCATTCAGTAACTCAGCACTCATCAAGATTCTTTTCTTATTCATGCTTATGTACTTTTCCTTTTATGATCATAGTTCATATAGGCTCCAGTTTTCTTTTTCACTTTTCATTGCTGGGAGCAGGAAGGGGCCTTCTGGTCTATTTAGTCCAAACTCCAAATTTTACCGATGAGAAAAACTCAGGAAATTTGATTAAAATCTTTAATTGGAAACCAGGAAGATGATTAAGCCATTTTTCCAAAAGCAAAATATTTGCTGAAATAGTCTGCATCAGAGGCAGGATTCCATAAAGGCCTTTCTTTATTTATATTCATCTTACTTTTTAACCTTACTTGCCATGAGAGTATTCCAGTACAAGAATGTACCACAATTTATTTAACTTTTTTATTGTGGTTGTAGACAGTTAGATGGTGCCATAGTGCATAGAATGCCAGGCCTGGAGTCAGAAACATTCATTTTTCTGGGTTCAAATCTGACCTCAGACACTGACTAGATGTGTGACTCTGGGCTGTCATTTAACCATATTTTATTTGTAAATGTTTGTAAAAATGAACTAGAAAAGGAAATAACAAAAAGATTCAGACATGAATGAAAAATGACTGAATGAAAGCTATTGATTGTATTGAGTAATATAGTGTCATTTCTATCATATAAAATGGTGCTCTGAAAAAAATCTTTAAATAGAAAATCCTTTAAAATGTTTTTGATAATATATTCAATGCTTAACATGCCTGTAAGATTTATATATTCTACCTATAACAATGTTTTGTGTGTGTGTGTGTGTGTGTGTGTGTGTGTGTTTTTTGTTTTTTTTTTTTTTGAGGCTGCGGTTAAGTGACTTGCCCAGGGTCACACAGCTAGGAAGTGTTAAGTGTCTGAGATCAGATTTGAACTGGGGTCCTCCTGATTCAAGGCTGGTGCTCTATCCACTGCGCCACCTAGCTGCCCCTACCTATAACAATGTTAACTGAACTTGGAGGGTATATTTTATTATCTCAGTTTATTTATTTCAATAACCATTACCAACAAAAAAGTTAAGTATGTGAGACCCTCTGTGAGGGATGTCTGTGAGACATCTCTGGATGTTCTTTCTCATTTATATTCATCCATTTCAAAAATTACTTAATACAAATTGATGTTGTCTTTCTCTTTCACTCTTAAAGCACTGTAACTTTTAATACCTAAGCCTTCTGTTATATTTTAACTTAAAGTCATTGTTACAGTGGCATATTTAACATTAGATTTTGCATAGATGCAATTCTCCCCTTTGGAATCAATGGCTTTTGATCCCTCATTATTCATTTTTAGGCAAATTAGATAGCTACAGAATGGACAATATAGGATGAATAATCATTAAAATAGTTTAGTTATTATGCCTGTAGTCTATGCTGCCTTCTCCCTTCCCCAATTCTCGAGACTCTTTCACTTTGGGTAAATACATGATGAAAGAGCTGCTTGATGTTAAGTCATAATGACATCATCACCAGGCAGGAACTTTGTGATTTTGTGTGTACAGTTATTGCAACTATATCTAAGGTAAGTAAGTGTCCTTTCTTGTAAAGACAAGAAATCCAGTTTTCCACCACTGAATTTGAGAAATAGCTTTTAATGTGGTTAGCAAGTCACTTAATCAACCAACATTTATTAAATGTCTGCCCTCTGTCAAGCTCTGGGCTTGATACTAAGGAGACATATATAATGAAAGTCTCTATTCTCAAGGAATTGACATATGTTTTTTAATATGCATATTAAATATGGAATCATTCAATCAAGCCAAGGCCCCACAAAGATATTAATTATAAATATATGATATTTAAGATCCTAATTTAATTATATATGTAAAAAAGATAAGATATGTAGAGAGACAGACACAGAGAGACACATACACAAAGAATGAGATAGACAGGAGAAATAGGCTGACGAAGAAAAATGGATGGTGAATTCAGACAAAATATTTCATTTATGTAGGAAACTACAAGTAATGAAATCCCCTATATTAGAGCAGATTGACAACTTCTTTATGGTTATATTTTGAAGTTTTTGTTATAGGCAAGTTTTAAATCCAATTCTTCCTGAATCTGAGCCTGGCCTTCTATCTGCTATATGATATTGAAAATAGAGTTTTTAATCAGGAGGCAAACTTGTAATATAACAGTAGTAAAGGGGTAATATGGGGGAGAAGCAATTTAAAAGCCTTGGTGTGCATGAGAGGTAAAATAACTAAAGGAAGCTCCACAAAGTCTTACACATGTTTTATGAAGGCTTAATGGAAGTAGATGGATAAAAATCTTCAGGCTATTATCAGACACTTAATAGCTTTGTGACCATTGACTAGTCACTTAAATGATATTTGACTCAGTTTCCTACACTATAAAATGAAAGTAGTAGTAGTAGTAGTAGTAGTAGTAGTAGTAGTAGTAGTAGAATAACATCTACTTCCCATATTTGTGATAATCAAATGGGATAAAATATGTGAAGCATCTAGTAGAGTGCCTGGCTCACAATAGGTACTTAATAATTCATGTTCACTTCCTATACTATTGGAATGAGTACCCACATTGATGAAATTGTATCTACTGAAGTATTAACCTACACGATAAAGTAAAAGTTCTCTACTTCCAGTGGCCTGATGACCCCATGTCTTACTGTATAATTTATAAAGAAGGAATGTGCATTCTTTTTTTAAAAAAATTATATTATATAAATGCTTGTTTTATGCCATAAATTAAAAACAGAATTAATTTAATTTAATTTTTTAAAAAAGGAAAATGTTTAGTAAAAATCATCCAAAGGTTTATCATAAGCATTGTTGTACAACTGCTTCATGTGAATTTGTGTCCTACTGGTCAGCCTCCTTAATATTTACATTGAAGCCATGTGAGGAGCAGGTTGAGAAAAACAAGCAAAAGTTTACTGAGATAGCAAAAGATTATGACCCTTCTAGAACTCTAATATAAGCTGTTCTGTGACTAAGTGCTGATCTGGGGTTACTCTAAAGCATGTTATCCACCTCTAAAATGGATATTTCATTTCCCATGTATGTTCTGACCACTACTTTCTTTCAAAGATAAATTCAAATTCATCTTTTGTATAAGTTCCCAATTTCTGATGGAACTCCTCTGAAATTTCCCTACTTTTTTATGGAAGGACATATTTTATATATGTATAGTTATGTCTGTGCCATTTATTTCCCCACCCATAATCTAGTAGATCATTAAGGAGAAGAACTATATTCCTAGCATTTAGTGCAGTACTTGGCATATAATAGTTGTTGATTTGTTGATGTAATTGTATGTCTAACCTGAAAGGAAGTAGAATAATAATAAACTTTTTAGAAAGCTTGGAAATCACCTTATAATAGAGTTTGGTAGAAATACAAAACCAATGCTAATAATTTGTTGGGGTTTTTTCCCCTTTGAAATTATATGGTGGATATGTATGTTTGTATGTATACATATATATGCATACAGATAATCTTAAAAATGTGTTTATATATGTATATCTACATATGTTTATGTGTATATGTAAATACATATGTAAGTATATATATATACATACATACATATACACATATATTCCCTATTAGGCTGGGAAAAGAAACAAACACATTTTGCTAGGTAGGACTGAAAGTAGATTGTAACCTCAAAATGGTGTCAAAATATTGCTCAAATATTTCTTTAACTTCCCTTTTAATACCAAGAAGCCATTTTATTTAGACAGAAGATCGCCAGATACTTCTCCTTAACACATCTCCTTAATTAGCTGTCAATGTGAACATAAAACCCAATGTTTATAATTGTCTCTGATCTTTGATTTCAAAAGTTTCCCTCAGATCCAGATTATTAGTAATTTTTCAAGGACAACAAGATGAGTGAGTCTTTTTAAAAATATCATAATTTATATTTTGAGAAAAAAAATATTGCTATATTATGTTTGTGGAAAGTATTTCTCTCTCATCTCCATCATCCTCTGAAGAAAACAATAAATTCTAAAAATCTTATTGTGATATTTCTATATTTAATAGTATCATTTATGCTACACAGAACTTAACTGAGGACCTGAAATTATATGTTTTGAGAGAAAGTCAAGATTTTTTTTAAAGTATAACATAACCCCTCCTTCTTTTCCCCAGAAGTAGAATGATGTCTTATGATTTATTTTTCTTCTTGAATGATAGAATGGTATATTCCTAAATGGTTTCAGAACAATTATGTGGAATTTTTCTTTAAAAAAAAAAAAAAAAGTGGAGTGTTTCCTTTTAAAGTGATATCTGTCAGCAGGTAGTGTCAAGCTCTGCTTTAAAAAAAAAAAAAAAATTCTTGCCCTCTCAGATTTTATTTGTGCTCTTTTGGCATCAATCCCAACACTGAAGAGGCAGACCTGCTTGCTTCAGCTGCCGGCAGCTCCAGGGAATTACTGTGTCATTCTTCAGTTAGGGGGTGGATGTGTGTGGAAGGGTATGAGAAGTACCGGAGGTTGGGGGTGGTTAAGCTGTATCCTTGTTCAGCAGGGTTAATGTTAGCACATCTTATTCAAGCTCTGTATTGCTTTGAAACCTGTGGCATTCCAAACTGGACAGCATCTTCCGCCTTCTCCTTTTTAATTTACCAGGATGCTTGCTGCCATGGCAGCCAGTAGCAGCATCCACTGCGGTAGCAAGGAAGAGTCATAGATCTGGGAATGCAGGTTGAATACTAAAATACAGGCAGGCTAGTGCAGAGCGGTTGGTTGCTTCCGTGGTTAATTTCAGTTCTTATTGAGCTCTGACGTGGGGGCTGGACTTACAACAGCACAGTGTCAGTTTATGTAGAGTAAAGCATTGTGGATGGGGCTCTGTCTTCAGCTAATGGGAATTTAGGGAAGGAAAAAAAAAAAAGAACCGGACATCAGTCTTCTACAGTACATACAATCTACAAGGCAGAAGCTAAAGAGGGAAATGTGGGCCTGGTGCTTGAAACAGACCGATGATTGGATAAAGAAGAGAAAGAAGATTACTTTTATGTTAGGGCATGTTTGATGTTTGATCAACTTCCCTTTTGCTTCTGAGAAAGCCCAGCCAAAATGATTATAAGTACTGCAGACTGATTTTAAAGCAAGGAAGTGGAGAAAAATAGAAAGGGAGATAAATGTGGGCAAAGGACTTTGTGGCTGCTATCATCTGTGGCATCGAATGTGGAACCCAGAGCCTTGGTTTTCATTACAACTATAAGCTATCCACAAAACACATGTTGATAAGAACATGAAGAATCAGTTAGAATTTCAGTACCTGAAGTTAATATAATATGAAGTTTAATTAAAGAAGGTGAAGAGAGATATTGGAAGCAACATGCACCGGCCAGCTGAACTCTCCGTGTTTAAAGGCAAGAAGACTAGAAGTGGAGCCTATCTTCAAAAGCAAAAATCGTTGTCAAATCTTTACTTCACCAGTGAAAGTGAGAAGAGATCCAATGCGTGCAAATCAAATTGGTTTGGAAATGCTGCAAGGGCCAGCCAGAGAGAGTCCTACTTTGAAGGGAGGAACCCACTGTCTCGATTTCTGTCGAAGTCAGTTCAGTCGCTTTATAATACCAATAGCTCAGGCGCCTGGAACCTGGAAACCCTTCTGCCTACTGGTGGCAAGGGACCAGGTATTAAGGAACCCGAGGGCTGGTCTGCCCAAAAAGACTTTGATGGAGACAGTGATGAAGGTAGCAGGTCAGAAGATGACCTTGGTTCTTCTAAGCCCAACAGTAGCAGCAAAAGCTGGACAGAAGATGAGGAAGAAAGTTGTTTGCGTGAAGGAACTGCACATCTAGATGAGGATGTTATACTCACCATGCTGGGGGACCTAGAGCAAGTCCTTTATACTGACATATTGGGTAAGTCTCATTGGTTTGGATAATGAGTTAAATAATTCTAATACAGATTTTTTAAAAATGTATAAGCCTAAGTAGATTTTTATTTTGCATATTCCTTGTCTATCTCAGTTTTTGCTTTAAAACGATGAGAAATGAAAATCAGCATTTTAATTTCTTTGGAGAGTACAAATAATGACAATCTGTCTTAATTAATATTGACCATTTATATTTAAATTCAAATGCTTCCAGTTCATTCATAAATATTTATTTTAATGTTCATAGCTTCCCCTCTTTAAATTATGTGCAAATATCACACAGTTTCTGGCCTACACTAGGTGCTCTTGATGGATTGGAGAGTGAAGGGGGAGATGAAAACTTTACTGGTTTTGATTTACATGGATAGCAAATGTGGCCTATCTTTGCTACTTCTTCATATAATAATCTATAAAGATGATGCTTAAATGGAAGTATAGATACTGTGCCTCTTAAAGGTAACCACTGTATTCAATGGGAATTTTTTTCATTCTTTCTACTTATACCATGAGTGTCTAGCACTGTTCTTGACAGAATGAACTATTAATAAATATATCTTGATTAATTGATTAGAATACAAACCAAGTTATATCTGTTGTACCTACCCATCTGATTTTTTCCCCTCCAGCTCAGTCTCCCCAGATTACCCTTATTTTGTCTGCTACTAAAACTAACAGGTATTAGTAACACATTTGGAAAGCAGATATCAGTTTTGTCAGCCTTTCACAATTTGACAGCAAATGTTCCCTAGTGGGCATATTAAGACATTTTTGAACAATTACGTGGATGAGTGGTTGTGCTGTGTTCAGACTTTTGAAACTAGGTCATTCTAGTATACTCCTAATTCAGTAGTAAATTCTGATATCAAGGTTATTGATTTAGGGCAGAGGGTTCATAATCTCTGCTCCATAGATCCCCAAGGGTTGGATGAATAGATTTCAATACATCTTTGAAGTTAGATGAGAAAAAATATATTCTTATTTTTATCAAGTTCTGACCAAAAGCACTTCCAACAATTATTTTAAAATATTCTGAGAAAAGGCTCATAGGTTTAACCAAGGTGCCAAAAGTATGTACGGAACAAATAAGGCTAAGAACCTCTTGTAGAGTAGAACCTTCTTATTGATTAAAAATTATATTCAGGATTGTTATTTTTATTTTCCAAATGCCCAAATTCAGTGTAATAGAATACAAAATCTATTTTGAAAGAAATTAATGCTAAATTTAGAAGTCCTTCCAGAAAAGCATGTTTGCATGATACATTTACTTCCTCTGAATCCATATTTATAAAAAATTATAAATATTTGAGGCACACTTTCATTTAAAGGTACTTGTTGAAAACCCACCTTGCCAGTGAGTCTTATTTTCAAATGTAGGGATGAGGTTCTAAATGCATATTTTGTTTATTTGTTTTTTTTAATGTAGTTTTCAATAACTTTTAGGAAAGGGGAACATATGGCATCTTCAAAATTAGCACCAGGGAGAAGTAAGGTCATTGTTATCAAAGGGGAAAATATGCATATTGCTTAACTTTTTAAGTTTCTTTGCCTAAAGGGATGTGACTTCTATTAATGCTTGAGACTAGGTTTAAATCTAAATTGACCAAGGCATTCAGTCAACTGAAGTTTGGCTCATCAGCATTTTATTTTATGTGCTATACTACTTTTAATAAATTAAATAAATAAATAAAGCATGCAAAAAAGAGGGCTATTTAGCTTAAAAATGCAGAGATCTATTTTTGATTTATACTCTTTATCCCTTGTGCTTGGAATATATGGTAGTAAACTATATCATTCTTTGGGTTTAAAAGAGACTGGGATTTTGATTTTTATTACTTTTATTTTGCTGTTGTTGTTGTTGTTTTAGATTTCACATTTCCTTGTTCTTGGTCCCTGGAATTTGTGTCACAGTTCTTCAAGATATTAAGTGGAATCCTATCATCTGACAGTTCTTGTCATTTGTCTTATGGAAATGATAGGAAGTTGTAGGTGGTTGTACAAATGACACACTAATTTTTGTGTTCCATGCATAAAGATTCTGAAGAATTACTAGCAATGAAGAACTTCTAAATATGGTTGTGTTCATGACTTTTATAGATTATATGCTCTAGATATGCACTTTTAAAAAATAATTTTATTTTATTTTCCTAGAAAAGATAGGCTGAATTTCTCAGCAAGCAATCAAATCCCACTAAGGGAATGTAAGAATTTATACAGAGAACAATAAGTATAATGCCAAAGATGATAGATGATGAATCATACCAAAAGGAATTCTTCAATAAAGCTGCTTTCATGTCAAGATTATTCAAAATTTACAAAACTTCCAAGAATCTATGTATTTATACTATTTGTTTTATACAGCTATAGATCTGGCTCAAAATGGCCATTGAACAACTGAATAACAAAAAATATATTATGGAGAGCAACTAACATTATCACTGTAAACTATATTTACTATGTTTATTTTGTATGTATTTTTCTCCTTTATTCTCATTTTGTACTTCAAATCAGAATGTGATCAATTATAAATTTACTTCTTCTGAATACATTAGAATTTTATGTTGTGATTAATTTCCAAGTTTCCATTAGACATTGTATAGATGTAAAATTAATCTGCCTAATATAGTTGGCAATTGAGGAAACTTTTTATATGCTTTCAGTTGTCTTTTAAATAGTAACACATTTTTATTTAATTTAAATCTGATTTTATCACTTATGCAAAATTATATGTGAATTATGCAGTCTATAATACTTCATAAACACTGAAAGAAAATATATGCTTACCATGCCCAAAATCCCATTCATATGTTTGATATGATTGGAGCACTAATGTATAGACATTATGAGGAAGAAAATCATTGGAAAAATTGGAAAAAATCAAAAGAATGAAAGGCGTATAAGTTTGAGTGGGAGAAGCTAACAAATGATTCAGTGAGAGAAAATCAAGAGTTTTAGATACCTGTTGAATTGCCTGTTTTAGATGCCTATAAGAGGAAATTAAAATGGAAACAAAAGTGGATGTTCAGAAAAGATACAGTATAAGTAGAATCACTAGAAATACAGATGACATTTTTAAGTTTAATATGAAGCAAAACTACCAAAACTACCATCAGTTCAAATAAACTCAGGTATGGGGAAAATTAAATTGGTATTTAGTTAGGAAGCAAGCTTTTCAGGTGGCAGAAATCCAAAGGGCAGAATGAATATGATTTATTCTGGGAACTGAGACTTTCAAGTTTAATTAAATTTCAACAATGATGTTAGATAAGAACTCCTCATTTATGAACTTAGAAACCCTTTATCTCCCTGTTTCTGTTTTTCTTCATCTCCCTTGATCAACTTTTGAAAATAAAATGTTCTCCCTCTTCATTTTCTCCTGAAATTACCACTGCTATTATTTACTGGTGTTGACATTTTTTTCTCCATATCTATTGATGCATCTTTCTCCTAAAGCACAAATTTTGTTTACTATAAACCTTTTTTCTGTCTGAAGGCAAACACACAACAATAAGCCAGTAGCCAATTCTAACCTATTCTCAGTTGGAATGTCAATGCTGTCTTTTTCAAAAAACTCCTCCTCACATTTTGGGGAAAAGGAGAAGAGAAGCAACTACTGTCCCTCAAATGTTTTGAGATCATTTTATTTCAAGTCAATTCCCACACATCAAGTTAGCCAGGAATTTATTAAGTTTCTATTATGTGTTAAGCACTATGGCACACAAATAAAGACAGACAATTTCTGACTCCAAGGATCCCACATTCTAATGGGTGAGACAACATATAGACAATTATGTACAAGCATCCATACAAACAAAGGGTTACTTTTCTTTGTTCCACTCTGTCTCTTTCTGTCTCTTTCTCTGTCTTTCTCTCTTTCCCTCCCTCTCATTTTCTTTCTCTCTCACTTTCTCCCTTCCTTACTCCTTTTAGAATGTGAGTCCTTCATAATGAGGGTTGTGGATGAAAGTGTGGTCCAATGGATAAAATTCTATTTAAATAAAGAAGAAGTAGATTCTTAGCTCTATCACTATCTTCTACCAATCACTTGCTCTTTGTGTCCCATTTTCTTTATCTGTAAAATGGGGAAAGAGGTAAGCTGGATAAGATATACCAGGGAAAGATAAATATAAAATAATTGGTTCCTTCTCTGATGCAAACAGATAAATTAAGATATCTATCATGCATTAAAAAATAAACAAACAAACAAAAAAAAAAAAAACCCTTCCCTTAGCTCTGCCATACATTCAACCTATTTTCCTGTATTATATTTCCTTTTCCCTGGCAAACTAATCTATACATATTACTTTCTCTATCTCATGTGCCACCTAGTTCTCAATATGTTATCTGCATCTTCACCTCACAAATTTCCCCAAAAATTAACATCAGTCTCTTAATTTTAAGTCACTGACTTTTTTTCATTCCTTATTCTTCTAGATCTTTCTATACTATTGACAATCTTTCTTGCTGAATATTTTTTATTTCCAGGATTTTCATGAAATTGTTCTGCACCAGATGTATCCCTAACTTTCTGACTTGTTTCGGAATCTATTTTTTGATTTTTATCCATGTCCTGCATGTTGTGTAAATTTACTCAGAATTCCTTACTGGGTCCTCTTAACTTTTTTCCCCTATATATTCTCACTGTTCTCATCTTCTCCTGATCAATATCTATATCTACTATTATATCTGTACCTATACTATATATCTATTTACTAGTAAGCTCCACTTAGTGTATGAAATACAAAATGTCTAACATAAAACTCATGACCTTCATAGCCCTCCCACCAAATGTACTCCAAAAGAGCTTACTCCCATTTTCCATCTTTTTGTTTTTCTATAGGATATTTCCTATTCTTGAAATTGTCTCCAACCTCTTCTCTATCTCTTGGAATCTTTTAAACTACTAAATGGACAACTAGGTGGCATAGTGGATAGAATGATAGGATCAATATAAAGAAATTTGGATTAGAAATTACTATCTGCAGGGAATACAAAGATATAGCAGTTAACTCACAGAGAGATAGAGTGGCTCAATTATATTGCACCAAAAGCATCTTTCCAAGAATTTTTATAAAAGAACTCTTTGGAGAATGATGTGAATTATGATGGAGTCTGGAGTCAAGAAGAATGATCTTCAAAACTGTCCTCAGACACTTATTAGCCATGAAACCCTGGGCAAGTCAATTAACCTTATTAAATCTCATCAGTTAAACCTCAGTTTCTTTATTTGTAAAATTACCTGGAGGAGGAAATGGCAAACTAGTATCTTTGCCAAGAAAACTCCAAATGGTATCATGAAGAATCAGGTATGACTAAAAAATGTCTAAATAATAATAATAAGGGAATAAAACCCTTCTCTTTTCTTTCCTTTCCTTTTTTTTTTGTTTCAACACAATTTTCTATCTGACACTATGTAATGAAAGAACAAGCTCCCTTGAGAAAGTGTATGCCTTCTATTACTTGAAATGATTAAGAAAGTGTTGAGTTAGAAGTGGTGCAGATGGAGTTTTTAAATGTAATTGTCATATCAAGAAGCATTTATTAATTGCATTTACTTCATCCCTCAGAAGGATAACATTCCTTTCTACACTGCTGAAGAAAACTTAGGAAGGGAATTTTCAAGAGGGTACTGCTTCAGAAAGAAAGGATTTCTGTTCACTCACTCAACCACCTTCCATCTGAAAATTGCTGGCTTATTTCATATCTTGCTTGGTCGAAGACATTCACTTATTCTTCCTTGCTTTTTCAGATGTATGGTAATATTTACTTACAAAATTTCTTAGGTTCAATTCCGGCCCTTTGCTAGTAGCTCCAATAATTAGAAAATGTTTCTTTCTCCCTCAATATACACAGTCAATCATATTCTCCCTCATAACTGAACTCAGTTTGTCACAGACACAATATTTCTGTTGTTATTGTTGAGGCAGAGATTTGTGAGTGGCAAATATAGAAAGTGAACAAGTTCTTAGAAAACCAAGAATTGGAATAGGACTCAGGATGACAATCAAAGCTATATAAGGGATGAGGAAATACAAAAGAACAACTATTCTGGAGCAATTCTCCCTGTACTCTTAAGTATTTTCTACATACTGAAACTAAATGTTAGATTTTATTTTGTTTTTAAGAATTTCACTCCTAGGTATTATAGTAGCTGTTCTAGCAACATGAATACTGGCTCTTAGTGTTGGATCTCAGAGTGGCCTGCTTCCCTTTCTCCAGCTTTTTCTCAAGATTAGACCCCCACCTTGCATTCTCCCCTCAGGATGTTTGCTCACTTCTGCCTTTTTGAGGGTAAGATGAGAGGAGGAGACTGCTTTTTCAGACATAATCACTGTACATAGTCCTTAAATGAAAATACACTGAGGATGTCTTTCCAGCAATCATCTCAACTGCAATCTAATTCCTTAGATTGATACATGACTATACATAATATACATAACATATTACTATGCATGACTATATATTTGTCTATTACATGCACATCTTTCTACATTCCTTATGGAAAGATAGCAAAAATAAACAAAAAAGAAACCCATACCTATGCAGGCTTTATTCTTTTTTTTTTTTTAATAGTTTTTATGTACCAGATACATGCATGGGTAATGTTACAACATTAACAATTGACAAATCTTTTGTTCTAATATTTTCCCCCCTTCCCCCCACCCCAGATGGCAGATTGACCAATACATGTTAAATATGTTAAAGTATAAATTAAATACAATATATGTATATATGTCCAAACAGTTATTTTGCTGTACAAAAAGAATCGGACTTTGAAATAGTGTACAATTAACCTGTGAAGGAAATCAGAAATGCAGACAGACAAAAACAGAGGAACTGGGAATTCTATGTAGTGGTTAGTAATCATCTCCCAGTGTTCTTTCCCTGGGTGTAGCTGGTTCAGTTCATTACTGCTCAGTTGGAACTGATTTGGTTCATCTCATTGTTGAAGAGGGCCACGTCTATCAGAATTGATCATCATATAGTGTTTTTGTTGAAGTATACAACGATCTTCTGGTCCTGCTCATTTCACTCAGCATCAGTTCATATAAGTCTCTCCGGGCCTTTCTGAAATCATCCTGTTGGTCATTTCTTACAGAACAATAACATTCCATAATATTCATATGCCACAATTTATTCAGTCATTCTCCAATTGATGGGCATCCACTCAGTTTCCAGTTTCTGTGTAGGCTTTATTTTTAAGCCCAAGCTTAAAAAATAAAAACTCTCTTCTCTCTTGCCTTATTTTATTTTTTTTTCTTTTTCCCAGTAGATCATATTTTTCCCAATTACATTTAAAGATAATTTTTAACTTTCATTTTTAAAATAAAATTTTGAATTCCAAATATTCGCTTTTCTTCCCATCCAGCCAAATCTCCCACAATGATAAACAATTTGGTATAGATTATATACATATCTTATTTTCTTCATTTTTTTTTTGATGAGGCAATTAGGGTTAAGTGACTTGCCCAGGGTCACACAGCTAGGAAGTATTAGGTGTCTCAGGCCATATTTGAACTCAGTTTCTCCTGACTTTTGTGCTTGGTGCTCTATCTACTACACCACCTCACTGCACCAATTACCATTTTTTTAAAATGTCAAAGATGTAGTAATTACCTTTCTCCCATTAAATAATCAGATAAGTTTGTCAGTGTTTTAAGGTTGGAAAAGCAGTTTATATATGCTATCTCATTTGATCCTCACAATCTCTTATTATCCCCATCTTAAAGATAAGGAAACTGAAATAGAGGTAGAGGGACTTACTCAGCTTTACACAAGTAGTATATGTTTGAGGCAGGATTCAAATCCAGTCTTTCTGATTTCATACCCAGTGGTCCTGTGGTTTTGCAACTTGAGCACATGGTTCTCTTACATATTCTCCATACATATTTCTTTCAAATTAAATGTTACATTACAAAGATTCGTAACTTGGAATTGAATTGTTAGAGGCATACATACATATATACAGAGGATCTTAACTATGGTCTGCAAAATCAAACAATCTACCTGCCTATATTTCTTTTTCTCTTTCTCTTCTGTCTCTCCTTTCTTCCTTTGCTTTTTTCTTTTCCCTCCTCCCTTTTCCTCTCTCCCTTCATGAACAATTAAATCTTGGATATGGTTAACTGAGAGAAAATTGAAGAAATGATAAAAATTAATTCCTGAGTCAGGGAGGGAGATGGCACTGATAGAGATCAGTTTAACTGCATGGTCCCACCGTCCACCATCTTGGAGGTTGTCCATTCAAAAATCCAAGTTATGTCATACTCTGAGGTTTACCCTCTGTTGGGGTCTTAGGCAGCCTCACTTTGCCATGCCCTGTTAGAAATCCCAGTCTTGTCCCTGAGGCTAAATTTTTTTCTATAAAATCTACTTATGGGCCATTCCATAGCTGCCACCTTCCTTTAGGTCAGCCCACTATTGCACTCTGGCTCATGGTATCTTTCCTTTTACTCCTCTCCCATACCACATATCTCCCTTAATTCCACTATGCTTCTCAGCCCCACTTCTCCTTGCAGCTAGCTAAGTCTTTTAGGGTGCTTAATCTGTTTCAGGATTTAGCCTGCTGGCTAAGGACATGCTCCAACCTCGTGGGGTGTTCTCCTACTAGACAAAAAGTTCCACTGAGGAACTTATCTTTCATATACTCTCCCAACTCTATTTCATATTTGCCATTCTTGTTATCTATAGTAGCTCTTCATTTTGTCTTAAGCCTATTCCCCTAACTAAATCTACCATTTGCCAAAAAAAAAAAAAAAAAAAAATGGCCATTGTGAATTCTTTGTATGACCAAACCCTAACTTTTAGTGCCTGACATTATCTGGTGTTTATATCACCCACATGACCTTCTTTCCTTCCTCCCTTCTCTCCTTCCTTCTTGCACAGTGCCTTGCTCATGGGAGATCCTACATTTATTAAGTGCTTAGTCCGAGCATTTATTAAGTACTTAGTAGGTACCACACTATGTGGTTTTTATTGCCCAAAGCTAAAGTCACTAGAAAATACTAGAAAAAAATTCATTTCTGATAGGCTATTACTAATATAATTAAGATCCAAATTGCTTTAGATTGTTAAATTTTGTTCATGACCATGTTACCTTAGATGGCAATCACAAATCATGAGGTCATCAAATAATCTAACTTTATAGTTCTAGTTATATGTAATATTCTTGTAGCGAAAAAGCATATTTATGAGCAAAATGTGTTCTTCTGCTATTAACTGTATACAAATGAATACCTTTGCTGTTATTACATTTTATTTTCATTCATGTTTAATTTAGCCTCTGGCTTACAACATACTATTGTTTTGATTTCCTTTTTTCTTTGTTTAATTTTCACAAAAAGGATCAGATCAAAAAGATAAATGTGTGTCTCTGAGAAGGGTATTATGTTATTGGTAGAGATCTTAACTTAATTTTTTTTCCCTTAGGGGAAGACCCAGAAACAAGAAGAATGAGAACAGTGAAAAACATAGCAGATCTGAGACAGAATCTAGAAGAGACAATGTCTAGTCTTCGGGGGACTCAGATAAGCCACAGGTTTTATTCAGTTCTAAAGTAAAAAAGAACAAAAAAATTTCCAGTTAACCACTTCAAAATTTTTTTCTTTGAAAATCTAATATGTTAAGATTAAATAAAATAGCAATTTATTTTATTAATGGAGAAAAATGAACAATATTGCAAGAATAACAATTTTGCTGCCTTTCATAAGACATTTTGCTATTGGAATGTAAAGGATTTTTGTTTTGTTGTATGGAAACTATCTCTACCAGCTCCCAGCCCTCTATTCACTATCATCATTTCCTCTATAAGACTTATAGTCTTTGAAAATTTAATTTTTAGATGAGGCAAATCTTTCATTTTGTCAACTATTTAGTATAGAATGTTGGGCTTAGAATTAAAATGACTCATCTTCCTGAATTTGAATCTGGTCTCAGATAACTAGCTATGTGACCTAGGCAAGTCACTTACCTTGTTTTTCTCAGTTTCTTCATCTGTTCAGTGATCAGGAAAAGACAATGGCAAACTACTTCACTAACTTTGCCAAGAAAACCCCAAATGGGATCACAGGGATTCAGACAGAAACAACTGGACAATATCTTTCATCGAAAGTTTTATATCCTAATGTTATTTCATATTTTTACCACACCATATTTTATTAATGTGAATATTTTCCACAAAACTCCAAACTCTATCATTTAATGGAACCTTAGGCCATTATGATGTATCAAGGTTTGTGAATAGAGAAAAAGCAGATACTTGTCCATTTAATACTTTATTAAAAAAAAAAAAAAGAAAAAAAGTTTACCTAGAAATACCATGAAAATGAGACTCAAGACAATACCTCAGGGAGACAGCCTGTGTTACATTCATATGGAAACATAGCATATTGGGTCAAGTGGGATTGATGACTTGGATGGTAAAAAGATATTTTTTTTATGTCCAAAGGACACTGACATTTGGTGAACTTTCTTTTTGTAATACAGGTTAGTAGGGAAGTCATAAAGGTAACTAAAGCTTTATCCTTTTGGATCAATCAAGTCTTAGAGATGGGTTTCCCATCTTATAAAATAAAAAATGGAAACTTAGAAAACAGTTTAGCTTACATGGTAAGGATCTTAGAAAGATTTCGTTTCACACTAACAGTTTGGGTCTGATTTTATCAGGTCTGATTCACTGTCTGATTTAGCCTACTTTAGAGTCATAAGAGGAACTTGAAAGAGTGAATCAATGTTTTCTTGGGACACTCATGAGGAAATCTCTGTTTAGAAGATAGGAAATTCATTCCTTTCTCTTTTAAACTGAGTATTTAAAACTATTATCACTTACATTATTCTAGATTTTAATATCTTATAATGGAAATGTCACACAGCAGAGTCATAAATAAGGGTGACACAATTGAGACTTTGGATGCATAAAGCTAAAAGAGAATGGCAAATTTATAAAACACACATCTATTGTTGTAAGCATGCCCAGGCCACTAACCTTGAATATGGAATTTTTATTATTGCTCCAGATGTAAATTTAATTACTTAAAATGTTGGAAGATGATTATCCATGCATTACAGACTTTCAGAATATATTTGACTGCATTTCCAATTTCTGTCTAACTCTTATATGAATGTCTCATCCCATTTATTTTCTGGAGAATCTCACCTGTTGCTAGCATCATCTTTAATAAATCTTTAGAGCACCAGTTTCATTGGTTACAGCTAATATGGATTGCTACATATAATATTTGTCACTTGTTGAATAGTTTAAGATCTTAGGGGGAAAGTAATAGCATAATGTTGAATCCAGGAAGAAATAAAGATTTTCTGTGGAAAGGGAGAACTAAAGTAATTTATCATCTATGCCTTTCTTCCCTAGTTGTTGTATTTGGATTTAAAATCTAAAAAATTAACTAATAAATATGATTTTAACATCTCACCTTACCTATCTACAATCAGTGTATTCTTAAACAAGTTCTCAACTACCTTAGACCACTTTTTTCACCAGGTGAAATGCTCTTGAATATCTCTTCCAACCCTGAATCAATGATGCTATGATTGCCACTTAAGTCCTATAGCAAGCTCATTGATTAGATGTATCTCTTGCCTGAGCCATTCTAGTCTCAGTTCAGAAAAACTCATCACCAGCTTGTCCACAAGATACTAAAATTTTTAGCCAAAGACCTCTGCCATTTTATCATGGAGCTACAGTCTATTTTGATTAGAGGGAGTACCCCCCAAAGCCTTTTCAAGTTGAAGTCTTAGGGTTGAAGAAGTGTTTTAATTTTTATACTCTTATTGCAAACTTTTGACTATTTCCCTCCCCCAATAACCCACAATTTACTCTTTTCCTCTGGTCAGCACTCTGGAGACAACATTTGACAGCACTGTGACAACTGAAGTCAATGGGAGAAGCATACCAAGTCTGACAAGCCGTTCCACACCAGTGACCTGGAGACTAGGTCAAGCTAGTCCTCGTCTCCAAGCAGGGGATGCCCCGTCATTGGGAGGTGGCTATCCTAGGAGTAGCACCAGTCGCTTTATCCATACTGACCCCTCCAGGTTCATGTATACCACACCTCTACGTCGTGCTGCTGTTTCTCGTCTTGGAAACATATCCCAGATTGATATGAATGAGAAAGGAAGTAATGATCTGGACATTACTTCTGATATAGATGTTGGTGGTTATATGAGTGATGGTGACATCCTTGGGAAGAGCCTCAGAAGTGATGACATCAATAGTGGGTAAGCTGCATTGATCTTGATAAAAATTTGTATGGAAAAGTATCCTGAATTTATTTATGCAAAAATGATAATGAATTTTAGTGTATGCAATAGTTGTCAATATAAGAATCTTTTGGTAGCTACTTCCTAGCTCTCAATATATATTTATAATGATCTTATAAGTTTGAGTCTTACAATTTACTCATGAAAGGACTCTATTAAAAATCTAATAAAATTTTCATGCATTTTATGATCTGTGCTAATTCATGTTACTTGAACTATGACCTTTAATTCTTCACCCCCATCCCGTTTCTAATCTTCTTATCGTATTTAAGTGACAGATTTTTTGTAATGGTGGACATGGGAAGGAGACAAGAGGAGTTGCTGAGCTGTGTGATTTCTTCTTTGTTGGCATGTCAGAATCTGTCTGTTATTGTCTTCTGCAACAGATACTATGGAGAATTATTCAATTGGGAACCTAAAATTTGACTTGAAGGAACATCCTTTGACATTAGAATGTGTCAGTCTATTTATTCTCTCTTGATGTTGATGTATTTTGCTCTTCATTACTAAATGTTTTTTTCCTATTATTTAACTATTAAATTATTATTCAGAGATTTTAGAAATTTTCAGTGTAGCCATTAGCATACCAGTCAGAAATATGTATTTGAGTCAGAAGTTGAGGCTCAGTTAACCATGAATTAAAGTTCAGCAGAAGCACTGGGGTGGGAATGACCCTACACACAAACATAGTTCATCAGTCATACTTAGAAAAATAGTATTCTACTGGCCTTCAAAAATCTGCTCCCCATTAGGAGAAATACAAAAACAGAGGGATATTTATCCACGATAATGTTTCTTTATATCAACTGATGTTGAAAATAATCTAATTTCTATAAAGATCTAATTTTACCATAGTTTTCTGAGGCCTTGACTATCCTTTAAAATACAGATATTTTCATTACAAGAGATATATGACAATTTTTCTCTTATGAACCCTTGTGATTACTCCATGTTTCCATTATTAATAGATAAAAAACTTGGAGGATATTGCACAAGTTCTCTGATCCTGTGTCAATTTCTCATAATAGATTACTAATATTATTAATTTAATTATATGCAATAAATGATAATTTTTAGATATAGCTGGAAGTCACAGACCTGTGATTTATTAGTTTAGAAAGTATCTTGTGGAGAGCTTCCTATAATAATGGGAATCATAGTTCTATGTATTTTATTGTATGTTTTTTTAATTAATGTTTTTATTTATAAAATATATGCATGGATAATTTTAAAAAATTATTATAGCTTTTTATTTACAAGATGCATGGGTAATTTTTCAGCATTGACAACTGCAAAATCTTTTGTTCCAATTTTTCTTCTCCTCCCTTCTACCCCCCCCCCCCAGATGGCAGGCACACTAATACATGTTAAATACGTTAAAGTATAAGTGAAATACAACATATGTATACATGTCCATACAGTTATTTTGCTGCACAAAAAAAATAAGACTTTGAAATAGTGTACAATTAACCTGTGAAGGAAATCAAAAATGCAGGTGGACAAAAATAGAGGGATTGGGAATTCTATGTAGTGGTTCACAGTCATCTCCCAGAGTTCTTTCCCTGGGTGTAGCTGATTCAGTTCATTACTGCTCTATTGGAACTGATTTGGTTCATTTCATTGTTGAAGAGAGCTATGTCCATCAAAACTGATAATCATATAGTATTGTTGTTGAAGTATATAATGATCTCTTGGCCTTGCCCATTTCACTCAGCATCAGTCCATGTAAGCCTCTCTAGGCCTTTCTGAAACCATCCTGCTAATAATTTCTTACAGAACAATAATATTCCATAATATTCATATACCACAATTTATTCAGCTATTCTCTAGTTAACGGGCATCCACTCAGTTTCCAGTTTCTGGTCACTACAAAGAGGGCTGCCACAAACATTCTTGCACATACAGGTCTCTTTCACTTCTTTAAGGTCTCTTTGGGATATAACCTCTGTAGAGACATTGCTGGATCAAAGGGTATGCACAGTTTGATAACTTTTTGAGCATAGTTCCAAATCTATCTCCAGAGTGGCTGGATATATTCACAATTCCACCACCAATGTATCATTGTCGCATGGGTAATTTTTCAACACTGACCCTTGCAAAGCCTTCTGTTCCAAATTATCCCCTTCTTCCCCCCCACCCCTCCCTTAGATGGCAGGTAGTCCAATACATGTTAAATATGTTGAATATATGTTAAATCCAATATATGTGTATATATATGTATATATACATATATATTTTTATACAGTTATATTGCTACACAAGAAAAATGGGATCAAGAAGGAAAAAAAACTGAGAAAGAAAACAAAATGCAAGCAAACAACAGCTTTTGCAGATGAGATTGGTTTGAATAATCTCATTATTGAAGAGAGCCATGTCCATTGGAATTATCATCATATTGTTTTGTTGTTACACTGTATAATGATCTGGTTCTGCTCATTTCAATTAGCATCAGTTCATGTAAGTCTTTCCAGCCCTCTCTAAAATCATCTTGCTGGTTGTTTCTTACAGAACAATAATATTCCATAACATTCATATATCATAACTTATTCATCCAATTGATGGTCATCCATTCAATTTCCAGTTTCTAGTTACTACAAAAAGGGCTGGCACAAACTTTTTTCCCATGTGGTTCCTTTCCCTCCTTTAAGATCTCTTTGGGATATAAGCCCAGTAGAAACATTGCTGGGTCAAAAAGGGTATGGGCAGTTTGATAGCTTTTTGAGCATAGTTCCAAATTGCTCTCCTGTGTGGCTGGATGTATTCACAATTCCACCAACAATGTATTAGTGTCCCGGTTTTCCCACATCCCCTCCAACATTCCTTAGGTAGTATTGTCATCTTTATTATATTCGTTCAACCTATGCAAGATCACTTGATATTTTTCCAATCGTTTAGATCTGACTGACTTTATTTGTGTGGAAAGTGTTTTGTAGTTTTGCTTATATAGTTCCTGATTTTCCTTTGGCAGATAGATTGCCAAATATTTTATCCTATCAACAGTTACTTTAAATGAAATTTCTCATTAGGGTTACAAAACAGTTCACAGTCTGATAGATTATGTGACTATCAGAACGCTTAATGTGGGTAGTGCTGTATGTTGTCTCTGCCTTGTTCTGGCATAAAGGACATCCAGGTTATTAAAATGACCTCACACTCCTGCTATTTGAGTTAAAGAAGACCAGACATGGTCAGAGAGGATGTGGCCAGTCTCTGGTAAAGTGTAGTTGGGAATGAGAAGATGGAAGAAGATACAGAATGCATTTTTCTAATTCATTGCTTGCCAGTTCATTCATTGTGCCATTGTTGGCAAATGGAGAAAAGGACCCCATGTCTCAGTCCAAGGATTAGAAAGTGGAAATAAAAGTTAAAGAAAACTCTCATAATACATTTATGGTATTTTCATCAAATTAGAAAATGAGACATGGAAAAGTGGGTTGCAATTCATAAAATATATAAACTACCATATTAAATATTCTTGTTTAGTTTATAAAATTTTCTTTTACCTTTTAAAGAACAAAATACAAGTATCTGAAGATAACCTAGTTTTAATTTTTTGATATGATTAACTTCTCTCCATTGAGTTTTTGACTGGTTTTACTGAACTTGTGATTTTATCAGTTTAAGAAAGTGAGTGACAAATACTAGTTGACCAGTGCCTATTCCATCATTGCAGATTCTGGAATATCCTAATGATTTGACTTTAAAACATGCTTGGGGATAATAAAAGGTTGAATGAGCTGTCTAGACAGATCATGGTCCTAATATATTTCAGAGATCAAACATGAATCCAGTTCTTTCTGTCTCTTAGAAAAATTCTTTAACCACCAAAATTTACTACCTCTTTTATTGAATATATGGGAGTTAGCAAATAGATTGAATTTTCACATGTATCTTAGCTGATAGGCATAAAGAATTCAGATTTTTTGAAGCATGTAGAGGCTTATATAATTCTCATTTTAAAATTACTTTAAATGCTTGTGGGTGGTGTTCTGTAAGTAATTAGAAATTAGCTTTGGAAAGGCCTCTAAAACTTTTTGAAAAGACCTCTATTTATAGAAGAAAATTAAACACTAGAAAATTGGTGACAAAAAGTGCATATTGGGTAAAATGCTAACTAATTAGAAAGCACTACAATGAGTAGCAGCAGAGTGGAGAACATAATGGAAAATTTCAAAGTGTGTCCTGTATTCTAATCATTAAACAGTTTTTTAAAAAATTATTAATTAATATATTTAAACCAATCTTTATTATGTACAGTGCTTTGAAGTCAGGAAAATTTGGGCTCAAATTTTTCCTGACATTTTTAGCTAGCTATGTAACCTTGGGCAAGTCAGTATCCCGATTAGAGTTCTAGGGAATTCCCTTAGATCCTAAGTTAGAAAAAGATACCAAAATGTATTGATAGCAGTAATATCCACACCTGGAGTGTGTGGATAAACACTAAATAATAATAAAACAATAACAATAAAACCACTGGCCTAGTTTTTTTTTAACTCTGTTCCTACTAAGTGCAATTCACTATGCTATAGCAAATGATTGGAGATTTCTTTATTCTAAACTGCCTAGACCATATTTCTAGATGAAAGGAGACTCCCTAACTCCATTGTCAGAACAGAAGTTCTGACTTCTATAGTCTATAGTTACTTCAGTGAATGGTCAATATATCCTGATATATTTTAAATGTCAAGTGTTAGCCCATCAATGGGCTGAAACCAATAAGAATAAATATAAATTCTGATTGAATCCTTTTATTTACATCTATGGAAACAATAGGTTTTTGGGGTGTTTTTTTTTTTTTTTTTGGTTTTTTTGTTTTGTTTTGGTTTTGTTATTTTACAATTAAGCAGTCAGATGGTGTGTTTAGTTTGTTGGACTAGGATTCAGAAAGATTGGGATTCAAATCCTACTTATGCCATTTAAAAATCTCTGCTTCAGTTTGTTCATCTCTAAAGTGGGCATAAAAATAATCTCAGAGTTATTATAATGTGAAAATGAGTAACATTTATAAAGTATTTTGTAAACCTCTTTGTTACTTCAATTATCTGAAAATAGAAACTTCAGACTATATAGGCAAATTTGGGGGAATACAGTTTAATCTGATTTGTAAGAATCATTTTAATTCCTGTTTGACTTCTGAAGAGAGAGAATTTTTGAACTCTTAGCCCAGCATAGAGAACATTTTACAACATCTAGTACAATACATATGCCATTGTTAATAAAATGTGCCCCTGAAGATACCACACAAAATAATAATTATGCCATTCAAATATTTATGAAGAAATCCAGTGACTGAACTAACAGACTGACTAACATTATGGAAAAAGAAAATGGCCATTTTAGGAGGAAATGTGGAAAGATTGGGATACAATTTATTGTTGGTAATGTTGTGACAAGCCCAAATAGCATGGAGGAAAATTTGGAATAATGTCCAAAGATTGCTAAAACTATGTATATCCTTTGACCAGTAAGTCTGTATCCCAAAGGGAGCAAAGAAAAGGAAAAGGACTTATTTGAATAAAAATATCTTTTTGTGGTATCTAAGAACTAGAAATTGAAGGGATACTCATCAGTTGTGCAATGGCTGAACTAATTGTGGTATATGATTGTGATGGAATACTGTTGTGCTATAAGAAATGATGAGCAATTTTGGAAAAAACTTGGGAAGATTTATATGTACTTGTACAAAGTGAAGTGAATAAGACTGAAAAAACACTGTACACAGTAAAAGCAATATTGTAAAGATTATTGACTATGATTTAGTGTTTTGATCAATATAATGATCAAAGGTAATTTCAAAGGATAAATGCTATCCACTTCCAGAGAGAGAACTGATTAATTCTGAGTACATACTAAGGCATCGTAATGTTCTCTTCTCTAAATTATTATCGTTCTCTAGGAGCAGATCTCTTGGGGAGCTTCTGGAGGCAGCTTTCAGTTCAGTTCAGTTTCAATAATCACCTCTAATGCAGCCAGGAGTTAAAGTCCAAATCCTTTATTATCTCTTGCAAAATCTTATCTTCTTTACTTGGGGCTCACCTAGTTTTCTGGAGGCCTTCCTCTCTCCTTGGTTCCTGAGAGCTCTTGCTGCAGTTCTTTGTCTCTGCCAACTTCAGTCTCTTGTCTTCCTAATGTCTCCAACCAGCACAAAAGTGGAGATGGGAATGAATCTTGACTCTGAATCTCCTGGAGCTTCTAGTGGGCTTGTCCTTTTATATGCTCTTTTAAAGGTGAGAACTCTTAAAGGTGTGAAAGGTGTAAACTCTGAACTAGAGAACTGTTAAGTACCATGCTAAATTAGACAACTGACTTAGCACCTTGTAAGAATCCTAACAAGGCATACTTATTTTTTTAACTGTATTTTTCTTAATGTCTGTGTGTGTATGTGTGTGCATGGACACACATGTTTTGAAACATGGCTAATGTGAAAATATGTTTTGTGTGATTTGTATGTTTAATTGATATTATATTATATGTCTTTTCAAGGGCTAGGGGGATAGTGAGAAGGAAATAAGAAGTTAGAACTCAAAATTTATTTATTTTAGTAGAAATTTATTTTAAATAATAACTTCTTATTTTCAAAATATATACAAAGATCATTATCATCATTTATCCTTGCAAAATCTTGCTATAAATTTTTCTCCCTCCCTTTTCTCAACCCCCTTCCCTAGACAACAAGTAATCCAATACATTTTAAATGCATAATTCTATACATATATCCACATTTATCATTGGTTTTATTGTTATCTACTTCTTCTTTGCTTTTTTTTTTTTCTAACCAGGGAATCACTGAGCTTTTCTTTTTTCGTAAATCAGATCAAAAAAGAAAGAAAAAAAAGCAAACAAAAAGGTTAAAATACTGTCTTGTAATCCACGTTCAATCACCATAGTCCTCTCTCTGGATGCAGATGACTCTCTCCATTACAAGTATTTTAGAATTGGTCTGAATCATTTCATTGTTCAAAAGAGATAACTACACCATAGTTGATTATCACACAATCTTGTTGCCACTATGTACAATGATTTCTTGGTTTTACCCCTTCATTTAGCATCAGTTCATGTAAGTCCCTCCAGGCTTTTCTGAAATAACCCTGCTGATCAATTCTTAGAGCAATTATATTCTATAACATATATATATACCATAACTTATTCAGCCATTCCCCATCTGATGGGCATCCATTCATTTTCAGTTCCTTGCCACTTCAAAAAGGATTGTTGCAAACATTTTTGTACATGTGGGTCCTTTCCCCTTTTTGTGATCTCTTTGGGATATAAAACCCAGTAGAGACACTGCTGGATTAAAAGGTATGTGCGGTTTGATAGTCCTTTGGGCTTAGCTTCAAATTACTTTCCAGAATGGCTGGATCAGTTCACAGCTCCACCAATAGAACTCAAAATTAATAAAAAATGATGGATAAAAAATTTTATATATAATAAGGAAATATATAATGCTGTAACTATATCTATATTATATACATATATATATATATATGTATACATAAGTATCTATGTATGTATATGAAAAAAGAAAAGCTCAGTGATTCCCTGATTAGGGGGGAAAAAAAAACAACAGGAGTAGATAACAATAAAATCCATGGCCTCAGGATCTACACAGGAATGAGGAGATTGTGTATTGTATTAAGATGAATTATATAGTTTAACAGGATATTCATATCCATAGGTATTCCTTTATTTTAATTTACTAAGAAGTGACATGACTGAAATATAACAACAGAAATGTACATGTAATTTCAAAGCCATAGTATAAAGAAGAGTTTATGTAGAATAAAATTATCTATGTATATTAGAACAACTAGAATCTAAGAATATTTGAAAGAATTATGCTAGGTGAGTTCATATGGTATAATATTTTTTTTGGTCTACTAAAGCAAAAAATATATATCTTAGGATGAAAATAATCATATCAAAATTAAATTATATCTTCTTATGGTTATTAATATTTAAAGTATATAAACATGTTACATATGTATTTACATAGGTAGAAATTATTGAAATATATTGTATAAAGATTTTAAATTTATTTTTTTAATTCTTATATCAATTAATTCCGTTGACTCACTTGGTCCATGTTAAAGGTATATATTATTGTATAAGGAAACCACTAAACTAGATCACAATAGCTGCATGTGAATGAAGATTAATGAAGAAAGAAACAGTATATTACTGATTCCAGATCTGGGTTATCCACAGATATGATAACATGTCATTACTGATTTTATGTAAATTATTGATACTTCCTCCCAAGAATGAATGGAAAATGAGCAAAAACAAATTTCTCTTAACTCAATTAGATACTTCCCTCTAGCTTAACAGATATAATAAAGTTAAAAGTCTTCCTTTTTTCTCCCATCCCTCCCACACCCCTGAGATTTATTCATACAATTTTGAATCTACATAATTATAGTCTTTGTCTATACACCTCATCTGTCAACAAAGGACCTGAAAAGAGATTTTGTCTGGAGCCTTGTTAAAATGCAGATGTGCCTTTCTTGAGTGTAGCAATACTTTTAAAATTAACTTATTTAATATTTTCCCCCAGTTACACTTAAAACATTTTTTACATTTGTGTTTTTAAATCTTTTGACTCCCAGAATTTTTCCCTTATCCCCACACCCAGGCCCTATTAAGGAACCACATGTAAACGCATGCAAAGTATTTCCTTAGATGTTATGTTGTGAAAGACAACATAGATTACCTACCCTTAAGGGAAGGAAGGGGAAAGGGAGGAACCTTAAGAAAAAGAGAGAGAGAGAGAGAGAGAATATGCTTTAATCTATACTCAGACACAATCAATTTCTTCTCTGAGTATGAGTAGGTTTTTTAATCATAAGCCCTTCAGAATAGTCTGAATCATTGTACTTCTGAGAATAGTAGAGTCATTTACAGCTGATCATCCCAATACATCTCTATTAAAATTTGTACACAGTATATTTCATTCTACTTGAGTTCATGGAGGACTTTCCAGATTTTTCTGAGAGCATCCTGCTCATCATTTCCCTCAGACCAACAATATTGCATCATAATCATACTTCATTCACCAATGTCCAATTGATGAGTATATCTTCAAATTCCTTTATTTATTTATTTATTTATTTTGTCCTGAGAAGAGAGCTCCTTTTATATTCCTTCTAAAACAAAAATAAAAACAAAACCTCTTTTGGGTTGAATTCCTAGTAGTGGTATTGTTAGGTCAAAGGATATGCATGAATTTATAGTCCTTTAAGCATAAATCATAACTTTTATCATTTATCAATTAGGGCATGGTATTTATTGTTTTATAAATTTGACTCAGTTCCTCTATATTTGAGAAATAGACCTTATCAGAGAAACTAACTTCAATAACCATTGCTAACTGTATTCCTTCTCTCCAATTTATTCTAATCTCTCTCTCCTTTTGATGCTATTTGAGTGATCTAGATTCCTGGTGATCTAGAGGTTAGTGGCTATAAGGCTTTAAATCGGTCGCAAGAGTTAGGAATGAAAAAATTTCATTTATTCCCAAAATATAATTGCAAAATTAAAGCTTATTGTTAGATAGAAATCAGTTTACCAAGAGATTGACTTCTATAGTGGCAGATCTATGGAAATGGAGTTTTTGCACTGAGAATGCAGTTCTCAGTGGACAAAAGATCCTGGCAATAAAGAGAGCTGCCAAGGTCCATCTGCAAAAGACCTTAGTTGATGGAAGCTTTTTTTTTTTTTAAATTGAGTGTCTTGGTGGAGGTTGGGACAGCCTGAGCAGATCAGAACCAGTAAGGGCTGGGGCAGCCCAAGCAAATCAGACCTAGTGGGGACTGGGACAGCCTGGATCTCCTGTTGGAATTCAAAGGGATGCTTTTTGACCAGGATTTGTAATTGAATCAAAGGCCTTGCAAGGCATCCTGGAAAGATCTTATCTAGGGAGTGTAAAGGTCCTGTAGCCTCTAAATTATAATCCTTCTCTTGGAGGAGGTTTCTTTTCTGTAAAATCTTTTCCTCTGTGAGCAGGTTTCTTGGGAAGCTTCTGGAGCCTCCAGCCAGAGCAAAGATAGAATCTTGACTCCTCTTCTTCCTGAATCCTGGCTCTGAATCTCCTCGAGCTTCCCTGAAGTTCTCCGGGGAAGTCTTGTTCTTCTCCCAGTCTAGACTCTCCTTCCAGACTGCCGTCTAAACTCAATCTCCCAGCATATACTGACTCCTTGCCTGACTGCCCTCCTCTTTTATCCTAGCAGAGAATGGGCTAGTGAGAACTCCCAGGCTCTTGTGGGAACTCCTACAGCCAATGAACTTGCTCCCTTTAAAGGAGAAAACTCCTTCAAATGTGTAAACTCTTTTTCAGAACTCTAAAGTTGTAAACTCCTCTAAAGGTGTGAACTAAAGGTGTGAACTCAGAGCTAGAGAATTGTTAAGTACTAGGCTAAATTAGACAACCGAGTTAACCTGGAATTCCTAACAAGGGAGAATTATGCCTTCCCCAGGAATGGGCTGAGAAACTGAAAGGAATAACAGATCAATTGGAAATACAGTTTCTTAAAGGGACCACAACCCCCTTCACTTTCACCTTATTCCTCCACAAAGATGTTTTGCTACTGAACACACCCTCCCCAAAAATGCTTTCTTTTTTATCTCCCTCCCCCCTTCCCACATCCCATTCTTCTCCTATATTCCTGCAGATTAAGATAGATTTCTAAACTGATATTAAGGGTGGATGTTATTTCCTCTTTTAAGCAATTCTAATGAATGTAAAGTTCATTCTTTCACCTTCTCCTGCCTCCTTTCTCCTCTACTATAAAAGCTTTTTTCTTGCTTCTTTTCTTTTTTTTTCTTTTTTATTGTTGTTATTATTATTATTATAGCTTTTTTATTTACAAAACATATACATGGGTAATTTTTCAACATTGACCCTTGCAAAACCTTCTGTTCCTATTTTTCCCCTTCTTCCCCCCACTCCCTGCCCTAGATGGCAGGTAGTTCAATACATGTTAAATATGTTAAATATATGTTAAATAATATGTGTAATATATATTTATACAATGATATTTGTTGCACAAGAGAAATCAGATCTAGAAAGAAGATTAAAAAAAACATTAGAAGGAAAACTAAAATGCAAGCAAACAATAAAAGAAAGAGTGGAATGCTATGTTGAGGTCAACACTCATTTCTCATAATTCTCTCTCTGGGTGTAGCTGATTCTCTTCATTACTGAACAATTGGAACTAGTTTGAATCATCTCATTGTTGACGAGAGCCTCGAGCCCATCAGAATTGAACATTATATAGTCTTGTTGTTGAAGTGTATAATGCTCTCCTTGTTCTGCTCATTTCTCTTAGCTTCAGTTCATGTAAATCTCCCCAGGCCTTTCTGAAATTATCCTGCTGGTCATTTCTTATAAAGCAATAATATTTGATAAACATTCATATACCATAACTTATTCAGCCATTCTCCAATTGATGAGCATTCACTGAGTTTCCAGTTTCTTGCCACTATATAAAGGGCTGCCACAAACATTTTTGCACATATGATTCCTTTTCCCACCTTTAAGATCTCTTTGGGATATAAGCCCAGTAGTAACACTGCTGGATCAAAGGGTATGAACAGTTTGATAACTTTTTGAGCAGAGTTCCAAATTGGATCTGTTCACAATTCCACCAACAATGTATCGGTGTCCCAGTTTTCCCACATCCTCTCCAACATTCAGCATTATCTTTTCCTGTCATCTTAGCCAATCTGAAATGTGTGTAGTGGTATCTCAGAGTTGTCTTAATTTGAATTTTCTGATCAATAATGATTTGGAGCACCTTTTCATATGACTACAAATAGTTTCAATTTCTTTATCTGAAAATTGTCTGTTCATATCCTTTATCAATTGGAGAATGGCTTGATTTCTTATAAATTTGAGGCAAATCTCTATATATTTTGGAAATGAGGGCTTTATCAGAACCTTTGAATGTAAAAAAAAAAAAAAATTTCCAGTTCATTGCTTCCCTTCTAATCTTGTCTGCATTAGTTTTGTTTATACAAAAACTTTTTAACTTAATATAATCAAATTTTTCTATTTTGTGATCAATAATGAGCTCTAGTTCTTTTTTGGTCACAGATTTTTCCTCCACAGATCTGAGAGGCAAACTATCCTATATTCTTCTAATTTGTTTATAATATCATTCTTTATGTCTAGATCATGAACCCATTTTGACCTTCTCTTAAGTATACGGTGTTAAGTGTAGATCAATGCCTAGTTTCTGCCATACTAGTTTCCAATTTTCCCAGCAGTTTTTGTCAAATAGTGAGTTCTTATCTAGGAAACAAAAAATCAGGTCTTCAGGCTTAATCAAGCAGATAGTAGTGGCCAAGCTAATAGACTAAATATCTATAAATGTCAAATGCTGATAAATGCCATCAGTTCAGGTTAAATAAATATGTTTATAGCTGGCCAAGGATCAAGTAAATATGGGCCTGCACATATTATACAGGTAATAGGGAAAAACAGAAATAATAAAAATAAAATACAGAAAAAGAATCCATATACTCCTGTAAGTTCTTCACCTTCTCTTTCTATTCCACACATGATTACCTGCTTTTCCTGAGTCCTGTATTTGAAAATCAGATTTTTGTATCCAGAGTTGGTCTTTTCATCATGAATGCTTGAAAATCCTCTATTTCATTGAATCTTTTCACCTGAAAGATTCTACTCAGTTTCACTGGGGAGGTGATTCTTGGTTGTAATCTTAACTCCATTGCTCTCTAGAGTATCATATTTCAAACCCTCTGAACATTTAATGTAGATGCTGATAAATCTTATGTTATATTGAGTATGACTCCACTATACTCGAATTGTTTCTTTCTGGATGCTTGTGATATTTTCTTCATGAGCTGGAAGTTCTGTAATTTGGTTATAATATTTTTGGGAGTTTTCATTCTGGAATTTCTTTTAGGAATCAGTGGATTCATTTAATTTCTATTTTACCCTGTTGTGATAGAATATCAGTACAGTTTTCCTTGATAATTTCTTAAAAGATGATGCCAAATCTCTTTCTTTGATAATGACTTTCAGGTAGACCAATAATTTTTTAAAATTATTCTTCTGGATCGATTTTCCAGGTCAGTTATTTTTTGCAGTGAGATATTTCATGTTTTTTATATTTTATTTTATTTCCTTTTTTAAAATTTTGTTTTATTATATTTGATTTCTCATTAAGTCATTAGCTTCCATTTGTTCAATTCTAATTTTTAAGGAATTATTTTCCCTAGTGAGCTTTTGTACTTCCTTTCTCACTTGGTCAATTTTTCTTTTTAAAATAATTTTCTTTTGCACCACTCTCAATTCTCTTCCTAATTTTTCCTCTATCTTACTTTATTTTAAAAATCCCTTTTGAGCTCTTCCATAACCTGAGACTAATTCTGATTTTTTTGGAGTCTTTGGATATAGGAGCTGTTATTGTCTTCTGTGTGTGTTTTAATATTTCTTGTCATCATAATAATTTTCTATAATCAGAAATTTTATTGCTGTCTGCTAATTTTCCTAGTCTATTACTCAGCTTTTAGTTCCTTGTTAAAGTAGTTTTCAGAGAGTTTCTGTTTTCAGTGGAGAGGTCACTTCATGAGTTTTGTGCAGTTGTTTTCAGAGATCCTTCTACAGACCTGACCACAAGCATTTTTTCTGCCCTGTACTAGGAGTTCCCCTGCCCTACTATGGCTGTAAGATAGTGTGTTAAAGCAATAGAGTCCTTCCTCGATGCCATAAAGAGATGACTTGTGAGGCCTCAGGAAGCTCCCAGTGCCACTACTACCTTCACCAACTCTTAATTTGCTGGTTTTCCAAGGTCCTCACACTCAACTGACAAACTTTTTCTGTCAACCTTCCAAGTCATTTTTGATGTCTTTGGGCTAGAAACTTCCAGTGTTGCTGCTGATTCAGAAGTCCTGCTTTGTTGACATTGAGGCTGAGGCTGGGATCCTGGTTACACTGGCACAATGTGCATTAGGATTGTTCTGGACTCCTACCCTGGTGCCATAGAGCTTTCCTACTGTCCTAAATTGTCTCCAGATGGAAAATGTTCTATTCTGTCTTTTTGTGTGTTCTGATGCTATAAAATTTGTTTAAAGTTAATATTTAAAGGAATCCCTTGTCCAGAAGGAACTTTAGAGATCATCTATTCTAGTAATATTTATTAGAAATATTCTTATTTTTCTTGAGTCACTTTATTCTTGACCAACTCTTTATAACCCGATTTGTGATTTTCTTGACAAAGAAAGTGGAGTGGTTTTCCATGTCCTTCTCTAACTCATTTTTTTGGTGAGGAAACTAAGCAAACAGAATTAAGTGTTTTGGCTGGATTTGCATTCAGAAAGATTGGTCTTCATGACTCCAGACCCAGGCTATACTTACTCATGGAGACGAGTTCAAACAGGGCCTCAGATACTTACTAGCTGTTTGATTATCAGTCACTTAATCTCTGTTTGCCTTAATCCCTTGGAGAAGGAAATCATTCTAGTCTTTGCTTCTCCCTGAAAAAAAAAAAAAAAAATGTGTGTGTACATATATATACATATATATATATATACATATATATATATATATACATATATATATATATATATATATATATATATATATATATATATACATATACATATATGTAACACATGATGGAACAAGCTGCAAGAAATATCCTAGCAATAATGCTTAATGTATATATGTGTGTGTATGTGTGCACGCATGCACATGTGCAATGGACACCTTTGACAATCTATTGAAGTCTATGAAATCTCTTTTAAAAGAATGATTTTAAATGCATAAAATAAAATATGTAGGTATCACAGAGGAAACCATTTATATTGAAATATTATCATTAACCCAATAACAATGTTCATGAACCCTGCATTATGCACTCAATAACAAGTCCAATCTTCTATTTTTACAGATAATGAAACTGACCTTTAAAATGGTAAAGTAATTTTCTGGAAACTAGGAAAATCATTCAGTCCAGATCCTTGGCTAATGTTTTTTCCTCACATTATCTTTGAAAAATATGTTCATACATGTGTCATAACCTCACTCCCCAAATAGAATGGAATTTTTGGAGAAGTGGAATTTTTTGTTTTGTTTTGTGTTGCCTATTTATTTTTTTTGTTTTTTACGCTTTATATTCCTACTTCCTTGTATTTAGTAAACTTCTAAACATTTACTATATTGGATGGAAGTTTCTGGAAGCAGCTTGGGTTGGCCTATAAATGAAATTGATCAACAGTCCCCCTTTCCCCAGTTCAGCTATTCCTGTAGAAACTGTTGGCTTCATAAACACAAGACTTATACTAACTGTGCCATACATACATACATAGCATTTGAATATCCTAAACTGCTCCAAACTGCTCTAAAAACTCAATGAAACAGAAACACTGTCAAACACTTTCAGTCTGTAAATGTGTCTCCCCACAAAAATGTTCTTTTACCCTTGGAAACTTTTTTTTTTCAATGTGGAAAGGCCAAAAACAAATTGTGACCAAAACCATCAAGTCAGTGATTTTTGCAGATACACCCAGAGACCAAATGTTTAAAGTATGATGTTGTTCTTTTATATTCTAGAAATCTTTTCTGGTCAATTTTATCTGGAGCTGATTATGAAAGGAATTATCAGCGCTCTCATATTTACCTAAAGGAACTTTAAATAATGCTAATTTTTTCAGAAGATTTACAGCCAGGAAAGATGTTAGGATATAATGCCCTATGTTCATCACTTAGGAAACTGTAGTCTAGAGAAGTTATAATATTTTGCCAAAAGTCATTTTGGGTATGAATATTGGACATTGGGCATGAACATCAGATAGACCTAAGTTCAAATTATGCTTCAGAAACTGAGTAGTTGTGTTAAAATGGGAAAGTTATCTGGTTTTTTTTTTTCTTAGTCTTAGTTACTCAACAATAAAAATGGAAATACAGATGACATCTCTTTTTATAGGGGAAAGAAAGTACTATGTGACATAGGATTTGGAGACGTATTTCCACTCATTGAGGGAGATTGAAGGTGACTTCCAAGAAGAAAGAACATTTGACTTGGATTTTTATAGGTTAAGTAGGATTTCAACAAATTAAAATCTTTATTACTTTTTAAATTTTGATTGCTATAGGCACAATTTTAATAATTTGAAAATTAAAAATATATTAGCAGTTTGACAATTTCTCACAGATTAGTATCTTTCAAATTTTTTTCTTTCAATTCTCAACTTCTTTTTGAATACATTTTTATATAATGAAAATAAACTCTTAAATTTGTACTGATAACAAAAATATTTTAAGTTCAATAAGAAATTCTATTTTATCAAAATAAGAGAATATTGATCTTTGATGTGAATTGTCTTAAAATATACTATATATCTGATGATATTGACTTATGGCTTTGGTTATTCTCTTGAGACCAATGCTATGTGTTTTTATCATGAGTTCTATTTAACTAAAAATTTCAAAAAAACTGGAGTTTTCTTGATATTTTCTTGATTATTTCAAACTGTTTCTCCTGGCTAACCACCAAATTCCCCTATTGACACAGTTTGGCTGATTCTTTTGAAACTACAATGACATGCTTTTGGGGAATCATATTCTACTTTTCCATAATTCTTTTGGAAAAGATCCCTTGACAGAGAGATTATACAGGTTGTAGCATATTTTTACAAGAAATTATGTAAGTCATATCCCTTTAGACATTTAAACTTACAAAGAAGAAATGAGAATGAAGAACATAACATAAAGAAGTAACATACATGGACCCATACTTAACACCAAACACCAAGTTAAGATAAAAATGGGTTTAGGATTTAGAAGAACATAGCATAGTTTACCTCTCAGACTGGTGGGGGAGGAAGGCATTTGTGACCAAAGAAGAATTAGAGATCATTATTGATCACAAAATAGAAAGTTTTGATTATATCAAATTAAAAAGCCTTTGTACAAACAACACAAATGCAAACAAGATTAGAAAGGAAGCAACAAACTAGGAAAATGTTTTTACAATTAAAAGTTCTGATAAAGGCCTCATTTCCAAAATCTTAGAGATTTATAAGAAATTTATAAGAAATCAAACCATTCTCAAATTGATAAATGTTCAAAGCATATGAATAGACAATTTTCAGATGATGAAATCAAAACCATTTCCAGTCATATGAAAGTGTTCCAAATCACTATTGATTAGAGAAATGCAAATTAAGACGACTCTGAGATACCACTACACACCTGTCAGATTGGCTAAGATGACAGGAAAAAATAATGATGAATGTTAGAGGGGATTTGGGAAAACTGGGACACTGATGCATTGTTGGTGGAGTTATGAAAGAATCCAACCATTCTGGAGAGCAATTTGGAACTATGCCCAAAAAGTTATCAAACTGTATATACCCTTTGATCCAGCAGTGCTACTACTGGGCTTATATCCCAAGGAAATACTAAAGAACGGAAAGGGACCTGTATGTGCCAAAATGTTTGTGGCAGCCCTTTTTGTAGTGGCTAGAAACTGGAAGATGAATGGATGTCCATCATTGGAGAATAGTTGGGTAAATTATGGTACATGAATGTTATGGAATATTATTGTTCTGTAAGAAATGACCAGCAGGATGAATACAGAGAGGTTTGGGGAAACTTACATGAACTGATGCTAAGTGAAATGAGCAGAGCCAGGAAATCATTATACACTTCAACAACAATACTGTATGAGAATATATTCTGATGGAAGTGGATATCTTCAACAAAAATAATATCTAATTCAGTTCCAATTGATCAATGATGGACAGAATCAGCTACACCTAGAAAAAGAACACAGGGAAATAAGTGTGAACTGTTTGTATTCTTGTTTTTCTTCCAAGGTTATTTTTACCTTCTGAATCCAATTCTTCCATGCAACAAAAGAAGTGTTCAGTTCAATTCTACACACACATTGTATCTAAGATATACTATAACATATTTAACAAGTATAAGACTACTTGCCATCTAGGAAGGGAAGGGAAAAGTGGCAACAGAAGTGAGTGCAAGGGATAATGTTGTAAAAAAAAAAAAACTACCCATGCATATGTAATGTCAATAAAAAGCTATAATAAACAAAATAAATGAGGAAAAACAAACAAACAAACGAACAAAAAAAAAATGAGGTGATTCAAGGCAATTCCGATAGACTTGGGATGGAAAATACCATCAGCATCCAGAGAAAAAATTATGAAGATTGAATGTGGGTCAAAGTATTGTATTTTTACCTTTTGGGGCTTGTTTTTACTTTTCTTTCTTGTGTTTTATCTCCCCTTTCAATCTGATTTTTCTTATGCAGCATGACTAATATGGAAATATGTTTAGAAGAATTGCACATACACTGGGAAATGAATGTAAACTGTTATTTTTACCTTCTGAATCCAATTCTTCCTGTGCAACAAAAAATTCGGTTCTACACACATATATTGTATCTAAATTATACTGTAATATATTTAACATATATAAGACTGCTTGCCATCTGGGGGAGGGGGTTGGGGGAGGAAGGGAAAAAATCTGAATAGAAGTAAGTGCAAGGGATAATGTTGTAAAAAATTACCCATGCATATGTACTATTAAAAAATGTTATAATTATAAAAAAAAAAAAAAAAAAAAAAAAAAAAAAAAAAAAAAAAAAAAAAAAAAGAATTGCACATGCTTAATCTGTATAGGATTGCTTACAGTTTATGAGGAGGGAGGGAAAAAATTGGAATACAAGGTTTCTATAAAGGTGATTGTTGAAAACTATCTTTGCATGTATTTGAAAAAATAAAATCTATTAAAATTAATTTTAAAAAAAGAAGTAACATAAATCTAGATTGTGACATATTTGGGGGCATATATTGTATGTGAATATTACAAAAAGATACCATTTTACCTTCCAATTATTTTCTATTCCTGAGGCTTCAATAGGTATAAAAGACAATTAAAAGCTATCATTCTTTAAAATTTTTGTTGTAATTAGTCAAGCTATAGTTTAGCTTTTTTTTAGGCTATGGAAATTATAGCTTTAAAAGAAATGATGATAGATACATATTTTTGATTTTTTACTGTTTCATTTAATTATGGGCTGATTTTTGCATCTTATAAATTCACTTCAGAACCAACAGATTATTGAAAAAATGTGTTATTCCTCTTTTGGCTAACACATTCTCTTTTAATTCTACTAGAATTATCGTTCTTCTGTATTGACTGTTAAAGTGTATGATTATAACAAAGCTGTGCACAAGGTGGAATTACTGATCTTAGAAGGTATTCAGTACACTCTTAATGGATATATTCAAGTAAAGACCATTCCAGGATATTTTTAGAAGGAAAAACCATAGGATTCAATGAAAGAGTAGAAGTAGTAAACAAGGAAGATAGAAGAAGGAAGATCCAACAATTAGCCTTCAACAAATCAGTCTTTCTTTTTTAATCAGTATATTCTTATTTAAGGCCCACTTTATGTTATATGCTGAGCCCAAGACACAAATATTCAAATGTAATGTTCTTTTTTTTTTAAAGTGTAATCTTCTCTGTAAGCAAGTTTCTTGGGGAGCTTCTGGAGGCAGCCTTAGTTTCAGTTCAGTTCAATCATCACCCCAGCAGTCAGGAATTAAAGTCCAGATTCTTTATTTTCTCCTTCAAAGTCTTGTCTCTTTTCCTGGGCCTGGTTAGCTTTCTTAGAGGCCTATCTCTCTCCTTGGTTCTGAGAACTCTCTCCAAATGTCTCTAGCCAGCACAAAGATGAAAGTTGGAATGAGTCTTGGCTTCTCCCAGAGAGTGGGCTTGTGGGTTTCTGACTTGAGAATCTCCCAGAAATCCAAGAGTGCACTTGGCCTTTAGTGGGCTTGTAATGTGAGTCTGGTCCTGAGAGGTTCTTTCTTACAGTTCTGCCTGACTTGTGAATCTTCTCAGCTTGTGAATCTCCTCCTTATATATGCTCTCTAAAGGTGTGAAGTCTAGTGTGTGAACTCCTTTAAAGGTGTAAACTCCTTTAAAGGTGTGAACTATGTACATAAGCATTAGTACCTTGTTTCAAGTTCTGGCTTGTAATATTCAAAAACAAAAATAAGAATCTCTTTCTCTTGGAGTTCACATTTTAATGAGTAAAAAGTTATTTATTTAAAAATATAAACAAAATAGATCTAAGGTAAATGAGAGAAAGGTTCTTATAGGGGAATTGGGAAAGATCTCTTCTCAGAATTGTTTAAACTGAACTTTTCAGGAAATTGCCTTTAGAAAGTAACAAAATGGATGGTCTATGCAAAGTCACAAAGATGGAAGGCATACTTGTGTATGAAAAACTACTGTGTAGTGTGTACTTGCAATTAATGTATAAGGAGCCTACAATGATACATACATTAAAGGAAAATTGTAAAAGATTTTAAATATAGATGGAAAAATTTTAATTTAATCTTAAAGGCAATGAAAACTGTTTTTATGCAGAAGAGTAACGTAGTGAAACCTGTGATTTAGGGAGAAAAAATATTTTAGGTGCCACTAGGAAGATAAATTGGAGAGGGAAGCCCCTTGAGGAAAGGTAATGAAAGAGAAGATTATTGTAAATTTCACCTGACTATAGTGAAGGAAATAACTAGGATATTAGACCCCTAAAAGGAGAGGACAAAGGTGGGATAGTGATATTCAGGGATACGGTGTTAGGTTCTTACTAATTGCTAAGTTGGGAATTATGTTGAAAAGCTAAAAAATAAACAAACATGTAGCACATAAAAATGTTAATATTTAGACTGGCGGAATGGTATTTTTGGCAGGGTTCTGAGGTGGAGTGTGATAAAAATTATATATTAATAATATGTATTTATATGTGCATGCATATATACATGTATATATTTTACATACATTTATGTGGGTATATAAATAAAATATTAATTCTGGGTCCCTTAATATGTGCATGTGAGAAAACAACAAAGTACTTAGGGTTCTTTAAATAAATAAATTCTAGTTTTTTATGAATATGGTTGAAGGTAAAGTATCCTCAGAGATGTAAATATCTTAGGAAAAAAATATGATCATGATAAAAAAAAATAGTCTCAGTAACGTGCAAAATAAATTTGGCTGATATAAGCAAAACTGTAAGTTAACTAATTGTTAGGATAATGCTGATTGACTCAGAGAACTTTTGCTAAATAATTCACAGTAGGAAATATGTTTACATGATTGTTCTTACATGAAGAAGATAAAATTTTACAAAGTCTTCCCTTAGTTCATTTTCTCAATCACCTGGGCTATTGCAATCTTGTAAGAGTAATTACAAAATGCAAAGTTTCCTTCCCCTTCCTCTTCTTTCTCTGCTTCTTATTCTCCATTCCTTTCCCTCTTCCCTTTCTCTGTTTTAAAGGACTAAAATTAGACTAAAGGACTAAAATTTAGAATTATGCAGAATTTAACTTCTATTTGTTTTTTTCCTTAACATAATTGGAGTCATTTTGCATATTGCTCTCCTGGTTCTCACATTTCACTTCGCATCATTTCACACGGACTTTACTGTAATCCTGTGAATTCCTAATATGTACCATCTCACCCATCTTTGTGAAGATTCTCACTGAAAGACAGCATGGCATAATGAAAAGTGAACTAGAGTCAGTGTTATGCCACAGTTCTCTTTTATTGTCTTGACTCAGTTTCCCTAATCATTCTGACCCAATCCTGACTCAGTTTCTTTAATTGTTCTGCTTCAGTTTATAATTATCAGCTCAAAGCTCAGTCCTAAAAAACGTCCCCTCTCTCTTTATTAGAATATTTGATAAGGTTTCTCATGTTTTAGAATATCAAGAATACCTCTCCCCATCCCAAACTATTGGAATGTCAAATACTGTCTTATCAAGATGCCTCTCCCCATCTCCAGGGTTCCTCCCCCCATCTTTGTGGCTCACCTCCCTGTCAGAGTCCCGTTCCCACTCTCAGCACCCTGACTCCACCCCTGCCTCACTCTACCCCCCGAATCTGAACCATGTGTATTTAGGTCATTGAGAACTCACATTGTTTGCTGGATTCTTGGAGAAATAGTCTCATTCAGTCCTGGGATCAAACCATGGATCCATTTGGTCCCAGTAAATCTCTCCCTTTCAAATAAATTATTAAACACTTTCTAATCTCTATTTTGCCTCAGTTTCTCTGGCATTACATTTTGGAGGCTTCCCACCGACATGTTAGAAAATGAGCAGGATTAGAGATAAGAGACTTTCGGGTCTCCCCTTTGGGCCTCAAGGGTGGCTGGGGATCTGGATTCTTTGCTTTGGAGAGGCGTGCCCTCTGCATTTTTTCCAGAGCCTTCAAAAAAGAGCAGTTTCCAGTCATAACTGTGCCTGATGGTGGATACCTCCATTTCAGCCAAGGGAATGTCTTCAGTCTGGATGTCTTAAGACCTGTTCTGTTCTATCTGTCTGTGCTAGCCTCTGGATTTCCAGAATAATGAAATGCTAACAAGCATAAATTCTGGGAGTAGGTTACTCTGCCTATAGAGGAATCTATCTAGTGTCTAAAGACACATCTATTTCTGTGTGCCAGTTGGCACAACTCTGGACATTCCAAAGTATAAATCTGGGTGTCTTTTTTTAAGACACCATCTGGCTTAAAAAAAAAAAAAAAAAAAAAAAAAAAAAAAAAGCTCTTTTTGAATTCTGGGGGGGAAGGGAAGACTCTGGAGCTGACAATTTCCCTCAGAATATCCTTTCCATATAGTCCCTGATCTGTGTGTTATATGTTTTTGACTGTGCAGTCTCATGTCCTTATGTTTTTGTGATACTTGTTTGTCTCTGTCCTTTGTTTGTGACTCCTTTGGTTCAGAGCACTGCTAAATTAAGAAATTTGGGAATTAGTTGAAATTTTCTTGTGATTTTAAATTGTTTTAACTTTTTATACTAATTTGTGAGTAAAAGGAACAAAAAGGCAGACTGAAGCAGGTTTTCAGAACCCGCTAGAGTGATGGGCAATAAAATCTTATCTGATTGAAACTCAGGCTGGAGAAAACATCTGATAGGGATTTTAGGATGGTTTTTAAATTTGTGGGAAGTAATTTTACTGTTGCCTTTGCAGGCCAGATTTGTTCTGAGTATCCTTTTGGGCAGTTTTAAATTGTGGAAAATAACTTTACTGTTGCCTATGAAGGCTAGATTTAGTCATCTTTCAATATAAGAGCTTAAGAACTTCTTGTTGTGAAGTTCTGTTAACTTACCTGAAAGGGGTCAGTCTCTAATTAGGTAAAGACAGGTAAGACTTTTCTAAAGGCTTCAACACTGGCCAAAGTTGGAGCTTAGGAAAAGTCCATTGGGAAAGGTGGCCACATAAAATCCTCACCCCCACTCCCACCCCACTAAAGGTTGGGTGGGGTAGAGATCTTTTGTCTTCAAAGGTGAAGATTAAACTCACCCCCACTGCTCTCTGCTACTTCAGCTATGGAGTGCCTAGTTAGCCTGGGATAAAGGTTAGCTCACCTTCCCTTCTCCCTGCCTCTTTGGAGGTGGAATGGGGAGGAAGGGCAGCCACGTGGAATTCCCACACACACACTAAGTGTGTTCCAGATTTCAAGAGATAGGCCACTTTTAAGTTAATTCATCTA